>NC_085990.1:17911425-18113925 GCF_030014385.1 Trichomycterus rosablanca
AGCACTGCTTGTCATTTTCCCTCCAAAATGTCATGTGATTTGTTAGTGTTACTAGGTCTCAGGTGTGCATAGGGAGCAGGTGTGTTCAATTTAGTAGTACAGCTCTCACACTCTCTCATACTGGTCACTGAAAGTTCCAACATGGCACCTCATGGCAAAGAACTCTCTGAGGATCTTAAAAGACGAATTGTTGCGCTACATGAAGATGGCCAAGGCTACAAGAAGATTGCCAACACCCTGAAACTGAGCTGCAGCACAGTGGCCAAGATCATCCAGCGTTTTAAAAGAGCAGGGTCCACTCAGAACAGACCTCGCGTTGGTCGTCCAAAGAAGCTGAGTGCACGTGCTCAGCGTCACATCCAACTGCTGTCTTTGAAAGATAGGCGCAGGAGTGCTGTCAGCATTGCTGCAGAGATTGAAAAGGTGGGGGGTCAGCCTGTCAGTGCTCAGACCATACGCCGCACACTACATCAAATTGGTCTGCATGGCTGTCACCCCAGAAGGAAGCCTCTTCTGAAGTCTCTACACAAGAAAGCCTGCAAACGGTTTGCTGAAGACATGTCAACAAAGGACATGGATTACTGGAACCATGTCCTATGGTCTGATGAGACCAAGATTAATTTGTTTGGTTCAGATGGTCTCAAGCATGTGTGGCGGCAATCAGGTGAGGAGTACAAAGATAAGTGTGTCATGCCTACAGTCAAGCATGGTGGTGGGAATGCCATGGTCTGGGGCTGCATGAGTGCAGCAGGTGTTGGGGAGTTACATTTCATTGAGGGACACATGAACTCCAATATGTACTGTGAAATACTGAGCAGAGCATGATCCCCTCCCTGCGGAAACTGGGTCGCAGGGCAGTGTTCCAGCATGATAATGACCCCAAACACACCTCTAAGACGACCACTGCTTTATTGAAGAGGCTGAGGGTAAAGGTGATGGACTGGCCAAGCATGTCTCCAGACCTAAACCCAATCGAACATCTTTGGGGCATCCTCAAGCGGAAGGTGGAGGAGTGCAAAGTCTCGAATATCCGCCAGCTCCGTGATGTCGTCATGGAGGAGTGGAAAAGCATTCCAGTGGCAACCTGTGAAGCTTTGGTAAACTCCATGCCCAGGAGAGTTAAGGCAGTTCTGGGAAATAATGGTGGCCACACAAAATATTGACACTTCAGGAACTTTCACTAAGGGGTGTACTCACTTTTGTTGCCGGTGGTTTAGACATTAATGGCTGTATCTTGAGTTATTTTGAGGGAAGAATAAATTTACACTGTTATATAAGCTGCACACAGACTACTTTTCATTGTGTCAAAGTGTCATTTTGTCAGTGTTGTCCCATGAAAAGATATACTTAAATATCTGCAGAAATGTGAGGGGTGTACTCACTTTTGTGATACACTGTATATATATATATACATACATATATATATATATATATATATAAAAAAGATAGATAGATAGATACTTTATTGATCCCAAAGGAAATTGAGGACCTATAATGGATCTATTCCCCATGAAATGCGTGTCCTTGTCCTTATTCTTCATTCTGATTGTAGTGGCTTTAGCACCACACAGAAACACTAGGCCTAACACAAGTATTCACACTCAGTCATTTACACAGAGCTGCCACAAAAAGCAGCCAAGCCAACTTCTGCATGGTTTTTGAAAAAGTAAGGAAACACAAGCACCTGGAGAATGCCCACATGGACACAAGTAATTGTATGACTTGACAGGCTTGAACCCAAGATCCTAAGGCATTCTTTGCAGTTGTATTGCAAAAAAAGAATAGAATAGAATAGAATAGAATAGAATAGAATGCCTTTATTTGTCATATATACATATACAGGTGTACAGTACAATGACATTCTTTCCTGGCATATGTACAAATAAACAATAGGCCAAAAACATCATCCATATTAATTCAATCACTTTTTTCATATTTAATTATTAATTTAAACTAACAAATTCATCCTGGTCAGGGTTGTTGTGGATGTGGTGCCACCTGAAAACCCAGAGTGCAAGGCAGGAATACGCTTTGGACAAGAATCCCTTTTCACACACCTTACACTCACTTACTTACTTTTTCACTTACAACTAGTAGCAATCTAAAGTAACCAGTTTACCTACTGACATGTTTTTGGGTAATGAAAGAGAACCAGAGTATGAAATAGTGAACATGTGAATAGCAAGCAAAAATATGAGACAAAATGCAAGGCCTGAGGTCAACTGGCTTTTGTTATCATAATAATGCTTTATTATTATTAATTATTTATTATTATTATTATTATTATTATTATTATTATTATTATTATTATTATTATTATTGAAATACACAGAAGAGACCTACACAGACATGTGAAGAACATATAGAAGTTCTCAAAGACAGACACTGAAGGTGAGGATTCAATCCCGGTGTCCAGGTCCAATGTTGCTGTGCAGCACCATCTCTACCAGCTGTGCCACCATAGTGTCCAATTTAGAGAACATTCCACATATAAAACCCAGTTCATCTGATTACAGTAGGTTCACTTTCACCTCAGTAATCAGATAATGGAAAACTCTATTTTTTTATTTAGGTAGCATCTCAAAATTTCATGTGTGGTTGTCCATTTCTGCTCTACACCACAAATGAGAAATGTTTGTACTGTGCATCTCTTCACAGTTTTACATTATTTCTCTATTTAGACTGGATACATTACTTGTTAGTTTTCTGTCACAAATACAAACAAAATTTCTGGAAAGGTTGGGACATTTTGTAAGATGCTACAATATTTAAATCCCAGATTTAGAGCAGGTATTATTTAGGTGGTGGATGATTCTCAGTACTGCAGTGACACTGACATGGTGGTGGTGTGGAGTGATTTAAGTGAGTTTTTAAATACCGTGTCCACTCACTGTCCACTCTATTAGACGCTCCTACCTATTTGGTCCACCTTGTAGATGTAAAGTCAGAGACGATCGCTCATCTATTGCTGCTGTTTGAGTTGGTCATCTTCTAGACCTTCATCAGTGGTCACAAGACGCTGCCCACGGGGCGCTGTTGGCTGGATATTTTTGGTTGGTGGACTATTCTCAGTCCAGCAGTGACAGTGAGGTGTTTAAAAACTCCAGCAGCACTGCTGTGTCTGATCCACTCATACCAGCACAACACACACTAAAACACCACCACCATGTCAGTGTCACTGCAGTGCTGAGAAGGATCCACCACTTAAATAATACCTGCTCTGTGGGGGTCCTGACCATTAAAGATCAGCATGAAAGGGGGCTAACAAAGCATGCAGAAAAACAGATGGACTACAGTCAGTAATTGTAGAACTACAAAGTGCTCCTATACAGTAAGTGGAGCTGATAAAATGGACAGTGAGTGTAGAAACAAGGAGGTGGTTTTAATGTTATGGCTGATCAGTGTATATGTGGATCAGCTTTGTGTACGGAACCCTGATTATTCCTTGACTCTGTGCAGGCGCCATCAATCAGCCAGCAGAGGTCGTTATTGCTTCAGTTATGAGAAGTTCCCGGGTCCCACCCTGTATGAGCAACAGCCAATCGTTGTTCATGTAGGCACAGAGTAGAGCTTAGAACTGACAAGTTTGAAATGTCGGCTCTGGTGTGCTAGCGTGTTTTACCACTGCGCCACCTGAGCGCCCTTCTGCAACACATTTAATAATGCTATGTGTGCACTTTGTGTTGCATCCCCGTTCCTATTAATTCAATTTGTAATCATTTAGGAACTAAAGATTTGCAAGTGGAACTTTTGCCCATTCTTGCTTGATACAAGACATCTGTTCAACAGTCCATGGTTGCTGTTGTCTGATTCTCTTCTTTATGATGTGCCTTACATTTTTAATAAGAGACTGATTGGACTGCAGGCAAGCCAGTGGAGTACATGTACTTTGTGTCTACACAGATTGTCTTCAAGCATAGGTCTTACCTAAATTCCAATAAACGCCTCAGCGTCATTGGTACCTTCACACATATGCAAATCACTCATGTCACCCAGCATCTTAACAGACCATGCAGACTATTTAAAAAATAATAATAATTTACAGTTGGTGCTCTCCTGAGACCAAAATCTAATGTACTAACCCACCACTGCAGAATACATGACTTCAAGTCTCTGCAGTGCGACCAACCCTGTCGAGAAATGCAACCACTCATGCCTGAAGAAGGCATTGGTGGATGAGGAATCACCTTTTTGACATTAAAGCGGTCACTGAAACTACTGAGACTGTCTATTTAAGGCAAAGGATATAGCAAGGTCCTTGTAAGTGTTAAAAGCTCTCCATTAGAAGAAGAGTGCAGACGACTGGTGTAAAAAAGTGTGCCAATTCATGGCCATATAGAGCAACAAGGATGGGCTAGGGGAACTGGGTATGTCCAACATAGGACAATGCAAAAAAAGAAGAAGAAGAATAAATAATAATAAATAAAAAGCGGTCTATTGTGTTGCAACACAAATTACTACAGGTTTAAGTTAAAAAGCACAGCAGATGTGGTAATGGCCACCAACATCAAAGTTCTACCAAGTTCCCAAGTTAAAATGTCATGCAAAGTTTATTGGTATGGGAGGTCTGTGGTGCTAAACTGCTGATTCTGTCCAATTCCACTGAAGTAAATCTACTTTAATTGAAACTGTGCTGACGAAAAGCTAGTGTGACCACATCTTAAGGCTATCATTAAGTGCAGGTGGTGTTCCTTTTGCACACACAAATGGAAAAAGCCTGGTTATCCCATCAGTGTAAATCTAATATCATCCCAGGATGTCCTGGAAATCAGAGATAAGCTCGGACGATGCAAAAGAAAGAAAAGAAGACAGAAAGAAAGAGAGCTGCTAATGTAAATGGCTAGCCGTTGTGTCTCCGGTGTTCGCTGTGGTCACTGATTGCTTTCACACCAGTGAAGAATGAACCACAACCCGAGAGTTAAAAGCTCCGTTGTTGTCTAGCTCATACGTTCGATATATTTTATATGACAGAACATCTATCTGCACCAGAGGCTTGATGCATTACCATGGGCGACTATAGTGCAGGGCTGCCACTTTGGATTGACTATTTTCTACCCGATTCACTATAAACCAGCACGAACTGAAACCAAATTACACCTAGACTTAATTATAGCTATTAGCCGGAGGCTGTTTTTTTGTTGCGGCTGAATGGGAAATAAATCTGTTGGGTGGAAATAGACTAATCTTGCAACTCTGCATGCGGTTCATATAAATGAACCAACCTATGTTCCCCTTTTTTACTAAGGCACACAAATTGCATCCCCCTGCAAGGCCAGTAGTTTATGTGAAGTTTAGGGACGTTGTAGCCTAGTGGTTAAGATAACGGACTAGTAATCAGAAGGTCACTTGTTCAAGTCTCACCATTGCGAGGTTGCTGCTGTTGGGTCCCTGAGCAAGGCTCTTAACCCTCAATTGCTTAGACTGTATACTGTCACAGTACTGTAAGTCGCTTTGGATAAAGGTGTCTGCTAAATGCCAAAAATGTAAAGTACAAAGAAATTCAATGTTTCACTAACCAAATTGATTTTATTGTAAAAGTATAAACAAATTTAGTATTTGATGCCTGCAACACACTCAAACAGAGTGGGACAGAGGCATGTACACCACTGTGTTACCTCCCCTTTCCTATTTATTTATTATTATTATTTATTACGATTTTTAACATCATGTTTTACACACTTTGGTTACATCCATGACAGAAACGGTAGTTACTCATTACACAAGATTCATCAGTTCAAGTTTTTAATGTCAAACACAGTCATGTACAATTTTGTATCTCCAATTCACCTCACTTGCATGTTTTTAGACTGTGGGAGGAAACCGGAGCTCCTGTGTAGACACAGCCGGCCAATAGCAATGCTGAAATTCAAATCTGGATCTCAGTGATGCTCTGCTGAACACCTGTTTAGAAACTAAAGACAGTAAGTGTTACAGATGTGCAGGTGAAGCTTTGGGTTAGTGTTGACATATCTAACAAATTATATGGTGTAATATCTAGGTAATTTTAATGCTCTGGTGATTAAAGTGTCATGCAAAATTTTCTCTGTCAATTTTTAAATTTAATTTTTCCACTTGCAGTGTGCTGAAGAACTAGAATGTTGCAAAAGTGTTGTTGGATGGTTATTATATAAGGCTGCAAAACAATGTTGTTCAAACCTCTAAAAGTTTTTCAAAGTTTGAATTTTGAACTACATAAATACAATTTTGCATATGTCAAAATTAGTGGTTGTAACAACATTGTAGACTGCACGGTGGCTGGCTGGATAGCACTATCGCCTAACAGCAAGCTCCTGGGTTCGATTCACAGGTGAAATGGTCTGGGTCCTTTCTGTGTGGAGTTAGGTATATGTGTGCCCTAGGTATAGGTGGGTGGGTGTGTGAGTGTGTGTGTGTTTGCCCTGTGATGGACTGGTGACCTATCTGGGGTGTTTTCTGCCTTTCGCCCAGTGAATTGCACCCACTGCAACCCAGACCAGTATAAAGTGGTGGTAAAACAGACAATAAAACCACGAAAATTCACCCCAAGCCATTTTTCCATGTTAATGATTGTCTCAACCTGATATGTTTGACTGGAAACAACTTTTAAATGGAAACAAATAAAAATTTGAACAATAATCTTCCTATACACCATGTTGTTTTGTAGCTGCTGGAATATAGCACTATAACATGATGCTAGCATATAGTTGATCTAGGATAATCATCTTCAGTTGCAGCAACAGGCATTTGCAATTTAGAATGCCTACTGGGACCGAGACTACCAAATACCTTTTAAACTTGTAAAGAGGGAGGGCCTGACCTAAGTAGTGTGGTTGTAGTTTTGTGTTTTAACCTGAGCTTTAAAGTATGCTAAATGCTTTTAAAAAGATTTTGTATCCTTCACAAAAGTGTGCTTCTCTGTGATTAAATACCTGAACTGTCCCTCAATTATACTATGGTATACTATGGTCCACAAAAAATATAATCAAACTATGGGCTTAGAGGCCGCTGTGCTTTTGGTTTTTGTCTTTCTGATCAGCAACAAATGTTGGTAAGGTCTTAGAGCAGTGGTCCCCAACCACCAGGCCGCTGACCGGTACAGGTTTATTCATTTATTACCGGGCCGCACAGAAAGAATAAATAATTAGAGATCGCCACAGGAGCAATTCAATTTTTAACACTCTTCGGGTGTTTTTGTCCCAAATCACCACTAGGTGAGAGCAGCGTCTTGTTGCAGTAAAAAAAGCTCAGGATTCACACTGATTTTCCATTGTACAGTTATTCTATTTTAAATCCTCTCGCCCCTGTCGGTCCGTGAAAGTATATCTTATATGAAACCGGTCTGTGGTGCAAAAAAGGTGCCGATTGTTAAGCATGGTCCTTTATATTTGCACAGCAGCCTTTACATGGTGTGTTCCAAATCCAATTGCTTCATTTTATTTATGTTTTCAAGCTAAGCTTAGTGGAATATTTGCCATATTACCTTCTCAAAAAATGTATAGTGTATGGTAACAGTTATTAGTCCTTGCACACATTGGTAGAAAAAAAAAAACCCAGATCAACTTTTATAACTGTTGGTACAGAGGATCATGGGACCTAAAATTGCATCCATCACTTCTTTAATCCTTATTTTAAGCTATGTCCAAAACTTCTTTCAAACTGTAATGCTTGTGGATTAATGAGTCCAGTCAAATGGGCTTTGTTCATATAGGCACAGAGAAGTCAGCAGCTGTAGTCAGTCATAATCAGTATCAAGCAATTATGAAACCATAAAATTAAATGAAACACTAGAATGTTCCTCACCACCGAATCAATAAGCTGCTGTATTGATTTTTTTGACTCAGCAGATTCTTTTGAATTTGTAAATGTTTTTAGATGAAGGAATTGTATGATCTAATAATTTACATTAAGAAATTATTGAAATCTTAAAATAGCCATGACGTACATTTTCTCTATCAGTGTTAAACTGTGTTTGGCCTCAACTGTATTATGCTTGCTCATCCAACTTGTAGGACCACACTCATAACACATCACTTTGGAAAATCTGGTCAGTCGTTGTTACAAGGTGTATAAAATTACCTAAATAATATAAAATAAATAATATGCCTCCAACACTATGTCAAGAGTTTGGGAAAGGCCCTTTCCTGTTTAACAACCCCAAATCAGAAAAAGTTGGGACAGTATGGAAAATGCTTTGTCATGTTTTGTCTGCTCAACTTCATTTCAGTTGTTAATATACCTCCATTCCTGCATTTTAGGCCTGCAACCCATTCCAAAAAAAGTTGGGACAGGGGCAGTTTAGGGCTAGTAATGAAGTGAAAAAACTAAATAATGATGTGATACCAAACAGGTGATTGTAATCATGGTTTGGTACAAAAGCGGCATCCAGGAAAGGCTGAGTCTTTAATGAGCAAAGATGATCAGAGGATCTCCAGTTTGTCCACAAATGTGTGAGAAAATGATTGAAATGTTTAAAAACAATATACCTCAAAGAAAGATTGGAAGGGTTTTGCATATTTCTCCCTCTACAGTGCATAATATCATTAAACGATTCATGGAATCAGGAGGAATTTCACTGCTTAAAGGCCAAGGGCACAAGTTTAAGCTGAACGCCCGTGATCTTCGATCCCTCAGACGGCACTGCATCAAGAACCGCCCTCAACAATAACTGATATAACCACATGGGCGAGGAATTACTTTGGCGAACCTTTGTCAAGCACTACAATACAGAGTTACATGCACAAATGCCACTTAAAACTTTACTGTGCAAAAAAGAAGCATTATGTTAACCATGTCCAGAAGCAGCATTGACTTCTCTGGACACAGAGGCATCTAGGATGGACCATCACACAGTGGAAATGTGTATTGTGGTCAGATGAATCAGCATTCCAGGTCTTTTTTTAAATAAATGGATGCCGTGTGCTCCAGACCAAAGACGAAAAGGACCATCCAGACTGTTATCAGCAACAAGTCCAAAAGCCAGGGTCTGTCATGGTATGGGATTGTGTCAGTGCCCTTGGCAAAGGTCATTTACTCTTCTGTGATGGCAGCATTAATGCAGAAAAGTACATTGAGATCTTAGAGCAACATGTGCTGCCTTAAAGACGTCATCTTTTCCAGGGAGGTTCATGCATTTTTCAAGAAGACAATGCAAAACCACATGCTGCACACATTATAAAGGCATGGCTGCGGAAGAAGAGAGTACGGGTACTGGACTGGCCTGTCTGGAGTCCTGACCTGTCCACAATAGAGAATGTGTGAAGAATTCTAAATTGAAAAATGCGGCAACGACGACCCCGTACTGTTACACATCAAGACGTGTTTGCAGGAAGATTGAGACAAAATAAAATCTGAAACACTAAATCACTTGGTATTCTCTGTGCCAAAACGTCTTTTAAGTGTGTTGAAAAGGAATGACAACATTACAAAGTGGTAAATGATTTACTATCTCAACTTTTTTTGGAATGTGTTGCAGGCCTGAAATGCAGGAATGGATGTTTATTAATAAATGAAATGAAGTTGAGCAGATAAAACATGAAATATCTCAGGTTCATCCTGTCTGTAATCAATTAAAAGTCAAAGTAAATGTAAGAAACTCTGTGTTTTATTATTATTTGCATTTTCAATGCCGTCCCAACTTGTGTTACTAGTGAGGTCTGTATAGATGTATTTGAGTTTGGTGTGGAGGAACTCCAGTAGCTTGCACAGAGCCCTGACGATGGCCATAGTTTAAAAAATGAATGTCCAACATTTACTTTTAACCACACACTGATTCAGAGGCATGAATGGTGAAATGCATAAAAAGAAAGGTCAATGTCAAGAGCTGTGACATAAGACTCTCATAAGAGGCTTTTCAGAACTGGCTGTGAAACAACAGCGGAAAAAGACAAGAGACAGAAGTTAGGAACATAGGCCTGCATTGGCAGAGAAAAAATACCCTTGACAAAATGAGAACAATAAGAGAGTTAGTGGTGGGAGATGAGTTCTGCTCGTCATAAAAGGTTAGAGAGACTGGAGGCTCAAAGAAGGACGGATGGAGGGTGAATAGACCCTTTGTTCTTTTTGTCAAGGGAAAAGGTTAGCTTCATCCATAAAGCACTGGGAATATATAGACAGGCACATGATAAAAAGCAAAGACAGCAGTTACCATGCCAACCGTGGAGTACACAGACAATACTTTTATTTTTTATCACTCCGCTGGGTGGAAGCGTTTTCTGTAAGTGGCACATAGTGCATGCCCAGCACCGATTTTGGGGAGTAACTTCACACAAGTATTCTAGACTACAGTGGTGCCTTAATACTCCACATCAATTGGTTCTGGGAGTGGCATTGAGTTTAAAAGGAGTTGAGTTTTAAGGTATTTTTTTCCCATATATAGGAAGCCTGTTAATGCGTTCCATGGTCCTGTGGAACTTCATATATTTTAGGCTAATTTTAAACAATGAGGTTGTTTTTGACACTTATACAATTAAAAACAATTAAAAATCAATAAAACCCGCACTTTACTTTTACTTCTTTATTGTTTTCTTATAATTAATCAGTAATAATTAAGAGAGGTTTCGTGTTTCTGTGTCGTTCTTTTAATACAGTCACATTTTTTTTTTATTTATGATAAGCGTTTTAGACTCTTCTAAAAAAGCTAATTCTGGCGCCCAGGTGGCGCACCAGCACTGAGTTTCTGAACTCCTCGGTTCAAAACTCTGTGTTGCCACCATCTGGCGGGCATAATTGGCAGTGCCTGCAGCAGATACTAATTGGCCATCGTATCTGCAGGGTGGGGACCGGACTATGTGTGGGTGGGACTTCATACGCTATGTAAGGACCCTGATTGGCGGAAGAACACCTTTTGAGATGTTTATTTATTTATTTATTAGGATTTTAATGTCATGTCTTTCACACCTCGGTTACATTCATGACAGAACAGGTAATTACTGGTTACACAAGATTCATCAGTTCACAAGTTTAATGTCAAACACAGTCATGGACAGTTTTTGTGTCTCCAATTCACCTCACTTGCATGTCTTTGGACTGTGGGAGGAAACCCACTCAGACACAGGGAGAACATGCAAGCTCCACACAGAAAGGACCCAAACCGCCCCACCTGGGGATCGAACCCTTGTCTTAATGCTTCTTGCTTGGTGCACACAAACACAGTCACTGATTTTACTATCTTTGTTGACTTTACATTATAGGCAGGTAGTCTGGCTGAAATGCCAGAAGTCATTATAATGAGGTGTCTACACAAACAATAAATGTTAATATTAGGATAAAAGTGTGTCCAAACCAAAGAAATTCCAGCTGCCCAACTTACAATCTGGTCTGCTTTGGAAACATGAGCCTATTAATTAAAAATTCCAGACTTCATTATGGTTTGAATTAGTGGACAGCCAGCAGAAGCAGAACACCAGAAACAAAAGGTCAGACATCAAGGACTGTCATATACCCAGACTGTGGCACAATGGAAAGACTTTGCCAAAAGTAGTCTATTTTAGTGAATCCCATAAAAATGACATTGCTTGGATGGCCAGAAGCTGGACAGGACTAATTCAAACATTTCTAGACAAAAACAGTGAAAGGAAAAAGTATTCAACTTCTGCCCTTGTTATTTTTGCTATTTAATACAATTTCATTACATTTATCCACCTTTACACATACAATAAAATCAGAAAGTATTCGGACCCCCTAGATTTTGCACCACTTACCACATAGAAGCATTTTGTAGTTCTACAATTACTGACGGTAGTCCATCTGCTTCCATTAGGTAGGAGTGTCTAATAGAGTGGACAGTGAGTGGACCGGCATTTAAAAACTCCAGCAGTGCTGCTGTGTCTGATCCACTCATACCAGCACAACACACACTAACACACCACCACCATGTCAGTGTCAGTGCAGTGCTGAGAATCATCCACCACCTAAATAATACCTGCTCTGTAGTGGTCCTGTGGGGGTCCTGACCATTGATGAACAGGGTGAAAGCAGGCTAAAAAAGTATGTAGAAAAACAGATGGACAACAGTCAGTAATTGTAGAACTACAAAGTGCTTCTATATGTTAAGTGGAGCTAATCAAATGGACAGTGAGTGTAGAAACAAGGAGGTGGTTTTAATGTTATGGTTGAGTCTTTTCACAAAGGTATTCAGACCCCTTTCTGTTGCACCCCAAATCTGTTTGCTTTAATTATCCTTAAGATGTGTCTACAACTTAACTGGAGTTCACCGGTCACCATTTTAATTCATTAAACATAGTTTAGATATCCACACACCTAGGACAGTAAGGGCCGGCAATTACCTTTCATTGTCAGGACATAAAGCCATAAAGTCTAAGGAACTGTCTGCAAACCTCTGCAATTAAACTATGGCAAACATAGGTCAGGGCAAGGATATAAAACAGTATCTAAGGCTTTGAGTTGCTCCATTTTAAAACTGTTGAAGCCACTGGGGTCCTAGGACAAGTGTGGCATAAACTGAGCATCCAGGCAAAAACAGCCTAGGTCAGAAATGCAAGAGAGAACCAAATGGTCACTCTAAAAGAGTTCCGAAAGTCCTGTGCAAAGACTGGAGAAACTGTTTGAAGGGCATCCACCTCGGCAGCAGTCTATAAATCAGGCCTTTATGGCCGAGTGGCAAGGTGGAAGCCACTGTTGTGTAAAAGGATGTAACGAGGTGGTGAGAACAACAGAAGGGGACTCACCACCAGACTGATTCTGGTCCCAAATGCAGATGCTAGACAGATTTAGGATGGAAGGAGGGAGGCTTTAAAAATTTAATTAAATGGAAGACAAATATGACAAAATGAAATGCTAATAATAATAATCCCTGTGATGAACTAGCAACCCGTCCCGAATGTTTCCTGCCTTTCACCCAATATATCAGACTTACCGCAACCGTAACCAGGATAATACGATGGTAAAACAGACAATGAACAAATGAAAGAGAATAATAAAAATAATAACAATAATCTCTGTGATGGACTAGCAACCCATCCCAAATGTTTCCTTCCTTTCACCCAATATATCAGACTCTCCGCAGCCCTAACAAGGAGAAAGCACTAGTAAAAGAGACAATGAATGAATTAATGAGATTAAAAAAAAAAAAAAAAAAATCTCTGTGATGGACTGGCAACCCGTCCCAAATGTTTCCTGCCTTTTCACCCAATATATCACACCCACCTCAACCCTAACCAGGATAAAGTGCTGGTAAAACAGACAATGAATGAATGAATGAAAATAATAATCCCTGTGATGGACTGGCAACCCATCCCAAATGTTTCCTGCCTTTCGACCAATATATCAGGCCCACCACAACCCTAACCAGGAGAAAGCACTAGTAAAACAGACCAATGAAGGAATGAATGATAATAAAAAAAAAAAAAGTAAATAATCTCTGTGATGGACTGGCAACCCATCCCAAATGTTTCCTGCCTTTTTCCCAATAGATCACACCCACCTCAACCCTAACCAGGATAAAGCGCTGGTAAAACAGACAATGAATGAATGAATGAAAATAATAGTCCCTGTGATGGACTGGCAACCCATCCCAAATGTTTCCTGCCTTTCGCCCAATATATCAGACCCTCAGCAACTCTAACCAGGAGAAAGCACTAGTAAAATAGACAATGAATGAACGAATGAGATTAAAAAAAAAAAAAATCTCTGTGATGGACTGGCAACCCATCCCAAATAGTTCCTGCCTTCTATATCACACCCACCTCAACCCTAGCCAGGATAATGCAGTGGTAAACAGACAATGAATTAATAATAATAAAAAATTATAATAATAATCCTCATGATGGACTGGCAACTCATCCAAATATTTCCTGCCTTTCACCCAATATATCACACCCACCTCAACCCTAACCAGAATAAAGAGGTGGTAAAACAGACAATGAATGAATGAGAATAAAAATAATATTAATAATAATCCCTGTGATGGACTGGCAACCTGTTCTGCCTTTCGCCCAACATATCAGACCCCGTGCAACCCTAACCAAGGGAAAGTGCTGGTAAAACAGACAATATTTAAATGATAATAATAATTATAATAATCCCTGTGATGGACTAGAAACCCATCCCGAATGTTTTCCGCCTTCCGCCCAATATATCAGACCCACCGCAACCCTAACCAGGAGAAAGCGGTTGTAAAACAGACAATGAATGAATAAATGAATAATAATAATAATAATAATAATAATCCCTCTGATGGACTGGCAACCTGTCTTGAATGTTTCCTGCCTTTCACCCGATATATCAGACCAACCACAACCCTAACCAGGATAATGTGGTGGTAAAACAGACAATGAAATAATGATGATGATTAATAATAATACTAATAATACTAATAATAATAATATTAATAATATTAATATTAATATTAATAATAATACTAATAATAATAATAATACTACTACTACTACTACTACTACTAATAATAATAATAATAATAATAATAATAATAACAACAACAACAATCCCTGTAGTGGACTGGCGACCAATGTTTCCTGCCTTTTACCCAATATATCAGACCCACTGCAATCCTAAACAGAATAAAGCTGTACTGTAGTAAAACAGACATTGAATGAATGAATGATAACAATAATAATAATACTGACCATCTGAGGCAGGATTTAATACTTAATTATAGATCACTAATGATAAACACTCTACAGTCTGAGCTACAGAGCAGCCCAGCTCCCTGTTTGCTCGACTGAGAGAAAGTAGATTGCTGATTGAGTAACAGCTAATGGAAAAGAGCACTAGGTGGAACCATGACCACGGCCAGCTAACCTGCTAACTTTTGGCAATTACTTGGTTTACCAGCCAACTGACACATGGTCAAAGTCCCAATACCTCCCTCTCAAAAAAGAGAAAGAGATAACAGACTATGAGTCGGTTCTTGGAACTGATTCTGCTGGGGCATAAAAAATGTCTTCCAAAACAGTGAAAGCTGGGGAAAATGTTCGCTAATGCCTAGGATGGCTAAGAACAGAGATATCTCTTTGAATTAATAATTAGAAAGAACACACACTGGCTAACTACCTTACCAACGAGCTTGGATAATGACTCAGCACTGCGACTGATCTCTGAGGTGTCCTTAAATAGCCCCAGAATCAGGTGTGGTGCATTAGTGCTCATTAGCACTACATCTCCTGGGATTTATAGTCTGTTTGGGACTACCATGGGCCAATTTAAGCTTCCAGCCATGAGGCGGAGCGGACAAAGGTAATTGACCTGTTACAAAGGCATATGACAACCAGCTTGGAGTTTTCCAGTGAATCTTTTCCCAGTTTAAAGGAAAAAGATTCACTGGCCTGTGTGGATGAAAATTGAACTGTTTGGGCAGAACAGCAACCAGTATGTCTGGAAAAAAACATGCACTGCTGATGAACTGGTTAAAACCAGGTGAGGTGAAACGTCCCTACATACCATTCGGGACCTGAAAATAATTTGCCAAGAGAAACGAGTTAAAATTGAACCTCAAAACTGCAAAAATGAAATATTGAATTTGGAATAAATGAATTTTTCCAATTATCTCCTAATTTAATAATTTCCAGTTCCTGACTGTGAATCTGCTGCTGATTACACAACCCTTGATCTCATCAATGAGAGCCGGATCACCCCCCTTCCCCGACACCTGTACAGTCTGCAGCCGCTTCTTATCACCTCATGATGCTTCTTATTACTCACTCACTTACACCTACACTTAAAGCGTGAAGAAACCAGTTGTCAGAATATTCCAAACTCCTCACCACCAGTAACCTAAAGTGAGGTTTAAACCCTGGTCCCAATTGCCTGTAAATACTGCTTTTTACTATAGATATTCATAAACACATTTATATATTAAGCTAAATGCAGATGTTACTTTAGTTACTGATCCAAATAAAACACTGGCTAAGCAAGCAAGCTTTGTGATTAAAGCTCCTGCCATCTTTGCCCCAATAATGAGCCCTCTTTTTAAATCACTTTGATAGACTAATCACTTTATGCCTAAGTGTGGACACCCCTTCTAATTATTGACTTTAGGTGTTTCAGCCACAGTCATTGCCAACAGGTGTATAAAATCACATGATCTAAACATTGTGCTGATAGTCAGGGTCACTGTGGCTCAGGTGTCACCTGAAACCCTGCCACAAGCTAAAAATGAAATACACTCTAGACAGGTTTAAAATTCAATACAGGGCATCAACATTTATACATTAGTTTTCTGACCAGCACCTATGGGGAATTTAAAGTGGTCAATCTACAATGTCTATAGTTTTTGGAGGTGGGTGGAAACCAGAGCACCAGAGAACATGCAAACCTCCTTTCAGAACCATACTGCTATATGGTACCCACACATAATAGGCTTACTTATGGTTCACAATGTTATGTTACAACTGTATGACCATGCACAAACCTACATTCCAGAAAAATTAGGGCAGTGTGAGAAACACTTAGGTCAACAACACATTAAGCATTGACAATATTTGCCATGTTAGGTCTTTAATGTCTTACACTGGGTTTCATAGTTTTTATTGTTTTTTCTCTTTTTCTCTGAATTTCCCCCCAATTTTCTTCCCTAATCTAGTCATATCCAATTACTCTGATTATGTTACGCTTCACCTCTACCGATACAACCCTCCACTGCTGACTGAGGAGCTTTGCACACCCCACTCAGTACCGACTGCCTCTTTTCACCTGCATGAGGCGAGTTCATATGCGGATCAGCCTTGTCCAGGAGAGCCACACCCTGATCAGCATTATTCCCCAACTCTGCACAGGCACCATCAATCAGCCAGCAGAGGTCATAATTGCACCAGTTATGAGAAACCCTGGTCCGGCTTATCCCACCCTGAACAACAGGCAATCATTGTTCATGTGGCTGCCCAGCCCAGTCGGATGGCAGAGCTGTGATTCGATACGATGTATTTGAAATCCCAGCTCTGGTGTGCTAGCGTGTTGTTACCGCTGCGCCACCTGAGCAGCCAGTTCTCCAAATTTTATTGGAAAGACGGTAGTTACCCATGCCATGAGCACTAATACACCCCCATATTGTGCCAGACCCTGACATTATGACTGGCAATACCATAAGTAGTCCTTCTAGTCAATGGCTCAGAAAATATCATGCCCATTATATAAACCCCATTTCCATAAAGGTTGGGGCATTTTGTAAAACACAAAAAAGAAGAATCTGTGATTTGTTAATCTCTTAAATCTTTATTTGACTGATAGAAGTAAAAATATTATCGTTCCACAATAAACATGTAAATTTAGGTGAGGGAATCGTGATTGGGTACAAAGGGTCCGCCACCAAAGGTCTTTAAAAGGAATGATGCGTTGTGGCTAACAATTTTGTGAGAGAATTGCCAATGGGTTCAACAAGAATATTTTTTAATACAAGATTGCAAATAATCTAGTCTATTACCATCTACTGTTCATAATATTGTAAAAAGAATCACGGAATCTGTAGAGATCTCGGTCTGTGTAGAGCAAAGCCGGAAACCACTGTTGAATGTATGTGACCCTTGAGCCCTCAGACAACACTGCAGACAACCGTCTTGCTACTGTCATACATATGATAAATTGTCATAAATACAGCTGAACTGTACACTTGCAAAACTGTAACAATTATTGTCCTCAGTTCCCAAACCATACCACGCAGTGGTCAGTATCTATCAAAAGTGGTCCAAGGAAGGAACAGTGATAAACCGGCGACAGGGTCATGGGCGGCCAAGGCTCATTGATGCACGTGGGGAGCAAAGGCTGGCCAGTGTGGTCCGATCCAACAAACGAGCTACTGTAGCTCAAATTGCCGAAGAAGCTAAAGCTGCAGACCAGTCAGGGTGCCCATGCTGCAATGGAAGAAGGTGGCCTGGTCTGATGAATCTTGTTTTCTTTTACATCACGTGGATGGCCAGGTGCGTGTGTGTCACTTACCTGGGGAACACATTTCACCAGAATGCACTATGGGAAGAAAGCAAGCCGGCGGAGGCAATGTGATGCTTTGGGCAACGTTCTGCTGGGAAACCTTGGGACCTACCATCCACGTGGATATTACTTTGATGCGGACCACCTACCTAAGCATTAATGCAGACCACGTACACCCTTCCATGGAAACGCTATTCCCTGATGGCTGTGGCCTCTTTCAGCAGGATAATGCGCCCTGCCACAAAGCAAAAATGCTTCAGGAATGGTTTGAGGAGCACAACAATGAGTTTGGGGTGTTGACTTGGCCAAATTCCCCAGATCTCAATCCAATCGAGCATCTGTGGGATGTGCTGGACAAACAAGTCAGATCCACGAAGGCCCCACCTCACAACTTACAGGAGTTAAAGGATCTTCTGCTAACATCTTGGTGCCAGATACCACAACACACCTTCAGGGGTCTAGTGGAGTCCATGCCTCGACGGGTCAGGGCTGTTTTGGCAGCAAAAGGGGAACCAACACAATATTAGGAAGGTGATCATAATGTTATGCCTGATCAGTGTATGTGTTCATACTGTATGTCTTCACTTGTATTTGTGGATGCAGGGATGAACAGTGTATAGTGACAGATTAAAGCTCACACACATTCAGTAAGCATTCAGTAGTGGTTTTCAGCTTTATCCACTAGTCAATGCACCAGGGTATTACATATTTTTAAAGGAAATTCTTACCCTTCCTGCCACCCTGACCCCAACCAAAATGTGTCACTACATCTAACCCAGACGACAAGTTATGTGCCATAGCTGTCTACTGGCACGAATCTTACAGTCTTTTAAACATTTTATAGTCATTTTATAGTCTACTGTACTAAAAGAGGAACCACATTTCTTTTTGTTCCTAAAATAATAGAAATATCTCTTTCTGAGCAGAGACATCAATACTTCCTTTTGGCAATTAAGTGACTATAGACTCGCACAGCATTAAAAATGAATGTTTCATCTCATTTAAAAGGATTTTATAGCTTAATAGAGTATTTTACCTTTAGGCTTTTTTTTCATTTATTTTATAGTTTAGGAACAATTGAATAGTTTTACCTTCTGAAGCCACTCTGTAAAAATGCCCAACAAGATTGTCCTCATACATTTACCTACTTAGTGTATTTAACTACATAGCTAATCATTGTGACCTCAGATCCACCCTTTGATTCAATCTTTGTTGGCTTTTGCACCTTTTACTAATAGCAATCTACATGGTCCTGTACATCTTTGGCATGGAGTACCTGATGCCCCCTTTTTTCTTAAAAACAAGCTAAAACATGGACTCATCTGACCACAGCATCTTTAGGTCCATCTGAGATGAGCTTGGGCCTAGAGAACTTGGTGGTGTCTCGTCAAAGAAATTATGTTTGGCTTTGTCTTTGTCTAATATGGTTTAAGGTTGCATTACTTTATGCAGTGGTGGACAACAATTAAAAGACGTTTTGGCACCGAGGATACCAAGTGATTTAGTGTTTCAGCTTTTATTTTGTGTCATTCTTCCTGCAAACACGTCTTAAGATGTGCAACAGTACGGGGTCGTCGTTGTCGCATTTTTTGTTTTAAAATTCTCCACACATTCTCTATTGGGGACAGGTCAGGACTGCAGGCAGGCCAGTCCAGTACTCGTACCCTCTTCTTCCTCAGCCATGCCTTTGTAATGTGTGCAGCATGTGGTTTTGCATTGTCTTGTTGAAAAATGCATGGACGTCCCTGGAAAAGATGACATCTTGAAGGCAGCATATGTTGCTCTAAGATCTCAATGTACTTTTCTGCATTAATGCTGCTATCACAGAAGTGTAAATGACCTTTGCCAAGGGCACTGACACAGCCCCATACCATGACAGACCCTGGCTTTTGGACTTGTTGCTGATAAGTCTGGATGGTCCTTTTTGTCTTTGGTCCGGCGCACACGGCGTCCATTTTTTCCACAAAAGACCTGGAATGCTGATTCATCTGACCACAATACATGTTTCCACTGTGTGATGGTCCATCCTAGATGCCTCCGAGCCCAGAGAAGTCGACGCCGCTTCTGGACATGGTTAACATAAGGCTTTTTTTTTGCACAATAAACTTTTAAGTGGCATTTGTGCATGTAACTCTGTACTGTAGTGCTTGACAAAGGTTTGCCAAAGTAATCCCTCACCCATGTGGTTATATCAGCTATTGTTGAGTGGTGGTTCTTGATGCAGTGCCGTCTGAGGGATCGAAGATCACAGGCGTTCAGCTTAAGCTTGCGCCCTTGCCCTTTACGCACTGAAATTCCTCCCGATTCCTTGAATGGTTTGATGATATTATGCACTGTAAAGGGAGAAATATGCAAATCCCTTCCAATCTTTCTTTGAGGTACATTGTTTTTAAACATTTTAATAATTTTCTCACACATTTGTGGACAAACTGGAGATCCTCTGATCATCTTTGCTCATCTTTAGTCTTTCCTGGATGCTGCTTTTGTACCAAACCATGATTACAATCACCTGTTGTCATCACCTGTTTGAAATTACATCATTATTTAGTTTTTCACCTCATTACTAGCCCTAAACTGCCCCTGTCCCAACTGTTTTTGGAATGTGTTGCAGGACAAATGCAGGAATGGATGTTCATTAAAAAATGAAATGAAGTTGAGCAGACAAAACATGAAATATCTTGGGTCTGCAATGAAATAAAAGTCAAAGTAAATGTAATGAACTCTGAATTTTTTTTTTATTAGCATTTTCCATACTGTCCCAACTTCTTCTGATTTGGGGTTGTATAATCACAAAATTAACATTTTATTTTCCACAGCTGCCTTTGAGCCTGAAACTTAATTTTTGTGTCTTGAGTGTTTGTGGTAACACTTGTTATTGACCGTGCCACACCAAACCGTTGAAAAATGGAAGTAGCATGACCACAACCTTGCTGGCACGTGTGGCTAGGTCTATATTCTGCCACCTATTTGTGTTTTTGCCCGCAGACATTAGCATTGACCCCCATCAGACAGATACATACACTATATGGCCAAAAGTATGGATACTCCTACACATTACATGTACAGAAGCTTTTATGACACCTCATTCTAAATCTATAGTCATTGAGGTTGATTCATTTTTTGCAGCTATTACAGCTTCCACTCTTCAGGGAACTTTGAAGAACAAGATTTTGGAGTGTTTTTTTTTTTTTTTTTTGCCCATTTGTGAGGTTAGACACTAATATTACACAAGAAGGCCTGGTAAACTCCGCTCTAGTTCATCCCAAAGGTGTTTGATGGAGTTGAGATCAGGGCTCTCGTTGGACTTTTGAACCTTGCTTTGTGCACTTTGGCACAGTCATGCTGGACTAGAAAAGGGCCTTCCCAAACTGTTCCCACAAATTTGAAAGCATACAGTTGTCCACAATGTCTTGGTATGCTGAAGTATTAAGACTTCCCTTCACTGGAACTTAGAGACCTAGACCAGTCCCTGAAAAACAACCCTATAACAGTATCCATCCTCCACCAAATTTTACAGTTGGCACAATGCAGTCAGACAGGTAACGTTCTCCTGGCATTCACCAAACCTAGACTTATCTATCAGACTGCCAGTTAGAAACGCGTGATTCATCACTCTACAGAACACATTTCCACAGCTTTAGAGTCCAGTGGTGGCATGCTTTACACCACTCCATTGTGCTTGGTGATGTAAGGCTTGGATGCAGCTGCCTGGCCATAAAAGTCTATGCTGTGAAGCTGCCAGATAGAAAAGTGTGATTTATGACTCTACAGACCTTGTTTCTATGGCTCCAGAGTCCAGTGGTGGTATGCTTTACACCACCCCCAATACGCTTGGTGATGTAAGGCTTGGATGCAGCTGCCTGGCCATAAAATCCCATGCTGTAAAGCTCCTGGCACACAGTTTTGTGCTGATGTTAATAACAGAGAAGGTTTTGAACTTTGTAGTTACTGAGTCAGCAGAGCGTTGACAACTTTTATGCACTATGCGGCGACCCCGCTCTTTAACTTTACATGGTCTGCCAATGAGGTTGAATTGCTGTGGTTCCTAACTACCTCCACTACTCCATAACACAACACAAATACAATCTGTGGCAATGAGTGAAACGCCAGAAGTCAATAATCCAATACTTTGCTCCATATAGTGCATCTCTGAGACCAGGTGCTTTGGGTCAGAGGAGGCCACAAATAGGTGGTAAAAGACCTTCATTACTGGCTTATGGACCATGTGCTTATCCACACAAACACCAATGAAAACAAATGCATGTGCACCCAAGACAGAGCCAAGTCCAATCAACTGCATCTGCACAGCGATAATTGCACTGTTCGGGCCTCGCTGGCAACTCGATCAAGAGCAGGCTGCATGCCAGGTTAAGCATCAAAGACGAAAAATGACAATTGCGGCTCTCACATCTGCAGCCCACCACCGTCTACCATTTTATCCAACCCACTGATTTGCCTAGAAACAGTCGGCACTATCATACAATTCCCAATGAAAATAAAATAAAACTACATTCTTTTTATAACACTTGTCATTGATAGACTGGTGGTTAAATCGAACAGCATGAGTACAGTCTTCATGGCATCTGAGCCTAAAATAGGTGTATGTAACTGCTGGTGTTTGTTTTTGTGCCTGCTGACAAAAGTTAACAAGGATCCAGCCATGCAAACAGCAGCACTCTCTGGAGACATAAGAGGTGAGGAACGACCTGTAGTGAGAGACAACCATACACAAAGTCTGGTATTTCTAATTCAGGACGATTTCCATTGAGAAAGGGAAGGTGGGGGGCTAGAGAGAGTAGAAAGTAATAAGGTAGCCTACGGACCAGTGAGTCCCAGGAGGCAAGGCTGAAAGAGAAACAGAATCAAAATTAGAATCAGAATCGAGGTGTTGGCATGAAGCGTTGGTTTAAAGATGCGTCTGGCCGGATGCTAGCCTATGGACCTCCTAATCGCTAAACCTAATTTAAATAATTGTTTGGGTTTTTTTTTTACTAAACATTTTCCTTACTGTATCAAGGCACATGTGCATAATAAGCAGAAGATGATAGCTGCTGTGTCCCAAATGTCTCACTATTTACTAAACAGTGTGCTAAATTACAACCCCAAATAAAAAAAAAGTTGGGACAGTATGGAAAATGCAAATAAAATAAAAATGCAGTGTTCATTACATTTACTTTAACTTTTATTTGATTGCAGACAGTTTGAACCTGAGATATTTCATGTTTTGTCTGCTTAACTTCATTTCATTTGTTAACATACCTTCATTCATGCATTTCAGGCCTGCAACACATTCTAAAAACAGTTGGGACAGGAGCAATTTAGGGCTAGTAATGAGGTGAAAAAACTAAATAATGATGTGATTCCAAACAGGTGATGTCAACAGGTGATTGTAATCATGGTTTGGTACAAAAGCAGCATCCAGGAAAGGCTGAGTCTTTCATGAGCAAATTATTGAAATGTTTAAAAACAATGTACCTCAATTAAAGATTGGAAGTAATTTGCATATTTCTCCCTCTACAGTGCCTATTATCATCAAACAATTCAAGGAATCTGGATATAACTGATATAACCTCATGGGTAAGGGATTACTTTAACAAACCTTTGTCAAGTATACAATATGGAGTTACATGCACAAATGCCACTTAAAACATTAATGTGCAAAAAAGAAGCCTTATGTTAACCATGTCCAGAAGCGGCGCCGATTTCTCTGGGCTCGGAGGCATCTAGGATGGACCATCCTGCAGTCCTGACCTGTCCCCAATGGAGAATGTGTGGAGAATTTTTAAATGAAAAATGCAACGACGACCCCGAAGTGTTGCACAACTTAAGACGTGTTTGCAGGAAGAATGAGACAAAATAAAAGCTGAAACACTAAATCACTTGGTCTCCTCGGTGCCAAAAAAGTCTTTTAAGTGTGATGAAAAGGAATAGCAACATTACAAAGTGGTAAATGGTTGACTGTCCCAACTTTTTTGGAATGTGTTGCAGGCCTAAAATGCAGAAAAGGATGTTTATTAATAAATGAAATGAAGTTGAGCAGATAAAACATGAAATATATCAGGTTCATCCTGTCTGCAATCAAATAAAAGTCAAAATAAATGTAAGAAACTGTGTTTTTTTTTATTATTTGCATTTTTCATGCCGTCCCAACTTTTTCTGATTTGGGGTTGTAATTCAGCAATTGTAATAGATTAATTGTCTCTCCTCTCAGTCACAGTTCTCTTTGTTCTTGGTTTTGCTTTTTTGGATGACAGTTTGATTACTCACCTATTTGAAGTGCAGCCCTGCTTATGTGTTGTATTAAACAATCAGTTTTAGGTAGTTTTTAGTAGTTAATGAGTAAATATCTTGTGTTGTTTAAACACTAGATTAACTAGACTAATATCCCCAAAAATTGTCCAAACACCACCTGAAAACTTGGTGCAGAAACACCATGACCCATAAGATATTGACACCCCTACATTTTGTGCCCCCATTTAAAACCATGCACATAAAAAGGAGCTGGCTGTCAAATGGCTGTTGAAGGGCCTTCACTACTACCTTGCTATTACTACCTGCTGCCCTCACTAACACTTGACAGCAACTGCATGGACAAATGAGGCAATTCCAGGATCCTGGAAGTTAATAATTGCTGAGTTTGGATCCTGCTGGAAGCTTAATCAGCAGCAAACAAAAGATCTGCCCAAGAGAAACTGCATCAAAGAAGAAAAAGATAAATGCTTCTTTCATATCTGCATCTTTCTGTCCAACACACTGATTCTCTGGACACTCTGGAACAACCCACATGTTCCTACCATTTACTTATTTTTGACCACTTAAATAAGATTCTTTTTGGGGTAAATACCAAATTTCTGTATTTCAATTGAATGTGATGGCATAGAAAAAGTTGGGACAGCATGAAAAATGCAAAAAACAAAACAAAACAAAAAAAACACAGAGTTACTTACATTTACTTTGACTTTAATTCATCGCAGACAGGATGAACCTGAGATATTTCATGTTTTGTCTGGTCAACTTCATTTCATTTGTTAATAAACATCCATTCCTGCATTTCAGGCCTGCTTGTTGCTGATAACAGTCTGGATGGTCCTTTTCGTCTTTGGTCCACAGCACACGGCATCTATTCTCTCCAAAAAAGACCTGGAATGCTGATTCATCTGACCACAATACACTTTTCCACTGTGTGATGGTCCATCCTAGATGCCTCCGAGCCCAGAGAAGTCGACGCCGCTTCTGGACATGGTTAACATAAGGCTTCTGTTTTGCACAGTAAAGTTTTAAGTGGCATTTGTGCATGTAACTCTATATTGTAGTGCTTGACAAAGGTTTGCCAAAGTAATCCCTCACCCATGTGGTTATATCAGCTATTGTTGAGTGGTGGTTCATGATGCAGTGCCGTCTGAGGGATCGAAGATCACAGGTGTTCAGCTTAAGCTTGCGCCCTTGGCCTTTATGCACTGAAATTCCTCCCGATTCCTTGAATTGTTTAATGATATTATGCACTGTAGAGGGAGAAATATGCAAATCCCTTCCAATCTTTCTTTGAGGTTCATTGTTTTTAAACATTTCAATCATTTTCTCACACATTTGTTGATAAACTGGAGATCCTCTGATCATCTTTGCTCATCAAAGACTTAGCCTTTCCTGGATGCTGCTTTTGTACCAAACCATGATTACAATCACCTGTTGACATCACCTGTTTGAAATCACATCATTATTAAGTTTTTTCACCTCATTACTAGCCCTGAATTGTCCCTGTCCCAACTGTTTTTGGAATGTGTTGCAGGACTGAAATGCAGGAATGGAGGTGTATTAACAAATGAAATAAAGTTGAGCAGATAAAGCATGAAATATCTTGGATTCAAACTGTCTGTAATCAAATACAAGTCAAAGTAAATGTAATGAACACTGCATTTTTATTTTATTTGCATTTTCAATGGAAATTACCAGACACTTATCTGAAGCAGCCCAAGCATCTGAGGATCAAGGGTCTGCAAAGTAGCAGTGGTGAGATCCAGAACCAGTGACCTTCTGATATCTATTTCAGGACTTTAACAAGCAGAATGAGCACAACTGTGTGGCTTTAAAGAACTGTATTTATCCAATATCGACTGCCTCCTGTTTGTGTGCACTCACAGAAGTTCACACTGACCCTGTTATATATATTTTTGTGTTCCAATGTCCTTTTTTAGTTCAGGTCACACCTATTGCTTACAGGTACTGTATATAAAATCAATTCTTTAATATAAATAAAATGCTTCCAACTTTGTGGCTCCTTTCTTGTTCCAGCATGACTGTATCCCTGTGCGCACAGCAAGGTCCATAAAGCAAGGTCCACTAACCATCTTTTGGATGAACTGGAATGTCGATTGCAGGCCAGGCCTTCTTGGCAGTTGTAGCCTAGTGGTTAAGGTACTGGACTAGTAATGATAAGGTTGCTGGTTCAAGCCCCACCACTGCCATGTTGACACTGTTTGGGCATTGAGAAGAGCCCTTAACCCTCAATTGCTTAGACAATATACTGTCACAGTACTGTAAGTCACTTACAAGTGTCTGCTAAATGCTGAAAATGTCAATGTAAAACTAATGTCCACCATTAGTGGCTGACGTCACAAATTCCCACACAAAACACTCCAGAACGAACTTAAAAGCCTTCTAAGAAGAGTAAAGGCTGTTACAGTCACAAAACTGTATAATTTCTTATTAATGCTCATGGGTTTGGAATGGGATGTCAAACACACTCAGTGTGAGAAGTCCACAAACTCCCTGGAGGTGGACATAGGAGGTGAAGGCTCTAATTATATAATGACCATCCAAATTCTGGAATGTCCCTGTGGACAAGGATGCTTACTAGTGAAACACCACTGAAAATAAATGCATGCACACATGAGGTAGAACCAGGCTGAATCACCAGCAGCTGGGTGGTGATAATTGCACAGTTTGGCCCCTGCTAGCAACTCAGTCTCATCAGGGAAAGCATTAAAGAAAAAAAAACATCAAACATTTATTTTACATCTGCTGCCTTACAGTAAAATCTGTTTCTAAATTAAACAACAGATTTCCCTGAAGGTACTGTTTCTTCAACCTGCTTAAAATTGCTTAGTCTTACCTAAGCAACCGTGTTAAGGTCATATTAGTCAAAGATTCTTCCCCATCACACTGATGGAACATTATGAACACAACCTTAATGGGACATTCATCCTTCTTCAGGATGGATTATCTGCATAAGTGACCTTGTAACAGAATAGACTCTGTCACAGTAGTAGGCCCTACCTTAGCTTATGAAAGGTTGCAAAGCCTCTCCAAGCCTATAGGGGGCATAGAGGTTTCTATTTCTCTGCTGTACCTAAAGAGAGAAGGAGTAATGGGCAGGGGGGATCAATTGTTTGGTGAGGCCTTCACAAATGTGGCAATGTTTGAGGTGAAGTTTTGTTCCTAAAAGAACTTTTAAACAATCAAGAATTTGTGATTAAAAAGCAGGAGGCCTAGCCTTATAGCCTGTTGATACACCCTTTTGAGGAGCTAGTAAGCTCATCTACTCATAAGGGTTTTTTCATGTGCATCTGTGTGTGGTCACCTTGATGATTTCGACCATCAGCTCCTGTTCTGTGAGTCCGATTGGATACATTTTCTAATCCACTGGTTTCATGGCGTATGGACTTTTATTCCAATTATTCATACGGAATAGGAGGACTTCAGTCAGTACCCAGTCGGGAAATATGCCAATATAGACTATACATAATTCAAAGTGGTGGATGTATGAAATGATTTTCTGAGTGTACAGTTATTTTTTGTTGTTTTTTCTATGAAGGTTATGAGAGATGATGGAGCAAATAAATCAATTTAAATGACTTGATCAGAGAGTCCTGACCCTTGAAAACTGCAATTTTTGTTGTAGTTCTGTTAACCTGGTTGCTTAAAGAAGAAAATTAGGACCAGTGTTACAACCTATCCACTGCTTCCTTGTGTTACCACCACTAAAGCCACACCCATTTTACAGGGGTATAATATTCATTATATACCTACAACTTTGTAGCAGCAGTTTGAGAAAGGCACTTTCTTGTTCCAGCAAAGTGAGACCCGTCTAGAGATGGCTTTAATGGCTTTGGTGTGAATGAACTTGAGGTAACATTATCTTATCTCTTGGCATCTATAATAAAAATACATAATAATAATAATAATAATAATAATAATAATAATAATAATAAGATAATGTGCTCCAAACCTCATTAAGAAAATGCTGACTGGCCGGGTGAGACTGTAGGTGTCCAAGGGGAGTTTGGAACACCAGGAATGCATGCTTTATATATCTATAATATTAATAATGATATAGTTATAATCATAAGTAGTAATAGTTAAAGTATTTATAGTGTAAACTATTATCATTATCATCATTATCTTTATATTATGAGTAATATTATTATTATTATCATCACCAATATTATTATTACAGTAGTAGTAGTAGGTTTAGTATTACTATTATTTTTTATCATCATCACATCATCATTATTTATTATTATTATTATGGTTATTATAACTATCAATAATAATAATTAATATAATCATTTTTAGTATCATTATCATCATGATTATTATTACAGTAGTAGTATTACTATTATTTTATCATCAACATAAATAATCATTATTCTTATTAGTATTACTATTAATAATAATATTTATTATATTTTTATATCATCATTATTTTTTGTATTATCATTATGATTATAGTAGTAGTATTACTATTATTTTTATCATCATCATCACCATCATTATTATTTTTCTTACTATTACTAATAATAATAATAATAATTTGTATCATCATTATAGGTATCATCATTATTTTAATATCACCATCATGATTATTATTATTATCTTTATATTATTATCATTATTATAATTATTATAGTAGTAGTAATACTATTATTTTTTACCCTCATCATCACCATCATCATCATTATTACTATTATTATTAATATTTATTATATTATTATTATTATATTTTATTATATATCATCATTATTACAGGTATCATCATTATTTTAGTATCATCATGATTATTATTATTATCTTTATATTATTATTATTATTATAGTAGTAGTATTACTATTATTTTTACCATCATCACCATCATCATCAACATCCTCATTATTACTATTATTATTAATATTGTTATATTATTATTATATTTTATTATATATCATAGGTATCATCATTATTTTAGTATCATGATTATTATTATTATCTTTATTTTATTATCAATATTATGACTTATTATTATTATTGTAGTAGTATTACTATTATCATTACCATCATCATTATTGTCATTATTATTGATTTAATTATTCTTATTCTTATATCTATAAGATATCTACTGTATATAATAATAATAGTATACATTATAAATACTTTAATATTCACAATGATATAATTATAAGTAGTAATAGTTATAGATACTGTATATAGTTATAAAGCATGCATTCCTGCTGTTTCAAACTTCTCTTGGACACCTGGAGTTCGGCCTTCTCTTAATGAGGTTTGGGGAACATTATTGATCTCTTGGTATCTATTATGCAGGAACATTAAATGAATGTGGATATACTGTACCTAGGAGTGGCATCATAAAATGATAGCCCTATCTAAGGTCAATGCTTATAACTCAATGCTCATATTGTAAGATAACACTGCTTAACAAGAAAAACTGCCCATATTCATTTTGCATTTGGACAACAAGAATCTTGTAGTTTTGGCAAAAAGCCAACACATCATGTCATATTGAGAACTTTACACCAACATAGTGGTGGTATTGTGAAGGTTAGAGGGTATTTTGCTGTGTCAGGACTTTGTTAAATTGCCATCACTTAAAGAATAATAAAGGCCTCTCTTCCAGAAAATTCCTGTCCAGAATGTAAAGTTATCTGTCCGTGAGCTGAAGTAACACATTATGAAGCAGGACATTATCTAAATAGCTTAAACAAGCAGGTAAAGCTTTTAGAGTGGTCTGGTGAAAGTTCTGACCCTAGTCTGATAGAGATGCTGTGGTTAGACAGGAAATCTAGCAGTGTGTCTGAGAGTTTCAGATGCAGGACTTTAAATTGCGATTAAAGTATATTTTCACCCTGGTCGGCACATCAGTAAGGAGCAAAAAATGCAGGTGGGGACAGTGTGGAGTAATGACAGCTTTGCATTACAAGTTGTTGCTTTGAACAGTAAATTCATTAAGGAGAAGAATACACCTTACAGTCATTCTTTCATCTTCAGGAATGCATTAAGCTGTTGAGGATTACGACAGCTCTGAAACCTATCCCAAAAACACAGGGTGCAAGATGTAAAAAAACCTAAGCAGTGTCAGTCCACTGCAAGGTGTAACACACTTGTACTCACACCTAGGGGTAATGTAGTGTAACCAATCCACCACAAGTTCAGGCCTCTGGGTTACTTAAGGTATTAAGTTGGGTTTTCTCTAAGAACTCAGGTCTCTTTCACATTCAAGAAATGAGAAAAGGTAGATTCGCCAGTCTTTCAGATATAATAATAAAAATAATGGTGATGATAAGAATACTAAAATTAATAGTAATACTACTACTACTACTACTACTACTACTACTACTACTACTACTACTACTACTAAATGATTATATTATTATCATCATTATTATTATTATCATCACTATTATTATTATTGGTAGTAGTCATTATTACTAACAGTAGTAGTAGTAGTATACTTTTTATTATTATCTTTATATTATTATCATGATTATTATTATCACTATTATTAGTAGTAGTAGTAGTCATTATTACTAACAGTAGTAGTAGTATACGATTTATTATTATCTTTATATTATTATCATGATTATTATTAAGATAATAATAAAAAGTATACAACTACTAATTAATGATAATAATAGTGATTATAATAATAATAATGATAATTTATATAATTGATCATCATCATAGTTATTATTATTAGTTTTATTAAAACTACTACTATTAATAATAATGATAATATATAAAGATAATAATAAAAAAGTATACTACTACTAATAATAATAATAACAATAATAATAATTACTACTACTACTAATAATAATAGTAATAATAAGAATAATAATGATTATATTACTATCATCATCACTGTTATTATTTTATTAAAACTGCTAATAACAATGATTATAATGATACTACTACTACTACTAATAATAATAATAATAAAAATGGTAATGATAATGATAATAATAACAATAACAATAACAAATCAATAATAATTACAACCCCAAATCAGAATAAGTTGGGACAGTATGGAAAATGCAAATAAAATAAAAACACAGTGTTCCTTACATTTACTTTGACTTATTTGATTGCAGACAGTTTGAACCCAATATATTTCATGTTTTATCTGCTCAACTTCATTTCATTTGTTAATATACCTCCATTCCTGCATTTCAGGCCTGCAACACATTCCAAAAAAAGTTGGGACGAGGACAGTTTAAGGCTAGTAATGAGGTAAAAAAATTAATTAATGATGTGATTCCAAACAGGTGATGTCAACAGGTGATTGTAATCATGGTTTGTTACAAAAACAGCATCCAGGAAAGGCTGAGTAAAGATGAGCAAAGATGATCAGAGGATCTCCAGTTTGTCAACAAATGTGTGAAAAAATTATTCAAATGTATAAAAACAATGTACCTCAAAGAAAGATTGGAAGGGATTTGCATATTTCTCCCTCTACAGTGCATAATATCATTAAACGATTCAGAGAATCGGGAGGAATTTTAGTGCGTAAAGGCTTAAGCTGAACGCCCGTGATCTTCAATCCCTCAGACGGCACTGCATCATGAACCACCACTCAACAATAGCTGATATAACCACATGGGTGAGGGATTACTTTGGCAAACCTTTGTCAAGCACTACAATACAGAGTTACATGCACAAATTCCACTTAAAACTTTACTGTGCAAAAAAGAAGCCTCATGTTAACCATGTCCAGGAGCAGTGTCGACTTCTCTGGGCTCGGAGGCATCTAGGATGGACCATCACACACTGGATACGTGTATTGTGGTCAGATGAATCAGCATTCCAGGCCTTTTTGGAAAAAATGGACGCCGTGTGCTCCGGACCAAAGACGAAAAGGACCATCCAGACTTTTATCAGCAACAAGTCCAAAAGCCAGGGTCTGTCATGGTATGGGGCTGTGTCAGTGCCCTTTGTAAAGGTAATTTACACTTCTGTGATGGCAGCATTAATGCAGAAAAGTACATTGAGATCTTAGAGCAACATGTGCTGCCTTCAAGACATCATCTTGTCAATGCATTTTTCAACAGGTCTATAAATCACTGAATGGGTTCGGCCCAGAATACATCTCAGAAATGTTTAGAGAATATAAACCCAGTAGATCTCTTAGATCGATGGACTCAGGTCAGCTAGTTGAGCCCAGAGTCCAAACTAAACATGGTGAAGCAGCATTTAGCTGTTGGGCTGCATATAACTGGAACAGACTGCCAGGAAATATTAGATGTTCCTTAAATGTAGAAATCTTTAAATCCAGGTTAAAAACTTTTCTTTTTTCTTGTGCCTATGATTGAGCTTGAAATTTTTGCTATTACCCTCATTTTACCATATTTCTTTTAGTTTTTCATGCTCTTCTAAAAATTGTAGTGTATATTTTACTATATTTTCTTTTAGTTTTCATGTTCTTAATTTTTTATCTCTTGTTTTAATTTCATATTCCCTAAATTGTAGGTTATATTTTACAATATTTTATTTTAATTTTTCATGTCCTTAATTTTTTATCTCTCGTTTGAATTTTATGTTGTCTTAATTGTAACTAAATGTTTGCAAGAAGTCTTTCTGAGGTTCTAGAGCTCAGAAATGTTTTAATGCTTTTAATTATTTTTTTCCTTATGTAAAGCACTTTGAATTGCCACTGTGTATGAAAGGTGCTATACAAATAAACTTGCCTTGCCTTGCCTTGCAAAACCACATGCTGCACACATTACAAAGGCATGACTGCAGAGGAAGAGAGTATGGGTACTGAACTGGCCTGCCTGCAGTCCTGACCTGTCCCCAATAGAGAATGTGTGGAGAACGAATTGAAACGAATAATGCGACAACAACGACCCCGTACTGTTGCACATCTTAAGACGTGTTTGCAGGAAGAATTGGACAAAATAGATGAAACACTAAATCACTTGGTATCCTCAGTGCCAAAACGTGTGGTGAAAAGGAATGGCAACATTACAAAGTGGTAAATGTTGAAGTTGAATGTGTTGAAGGCCTAAATGCAGGAATGGATGTTTATTAATAAATGAAATGAAGTTGACCAAATAAAACATGAAATATATCAGGTTCATCCTGTCTGCTATCAAATAAAAGTTAAAGTAAATGTAAGAAACTCTGTGTTTTTATATTATTTGCATTTTCCATACTGTCCCAACTGATCTGGGGTTGTACTGCTGCTACTAATAATAGTAACAACACTTATGACAATACTTTTTTATAACACACACAAATATTTATATCATTATAAATATTATAGATATATAGTTATAATGCTTGCGTTCAAGAAGGTCCTTGGTTCGATCCCCAGGTGGGGTGGTCTGGGTCCTTTCTGTGCGCAGTTTGCATGTTCTCCTAGTGTCCGTGTGGGTTTCCTCCGGGTGCTCCGGTTTCCTCCCACAGTCCAAAAACATGCCACCAGGCTAATTGGAAACACTGAACTGTCCTATAGATACCTAGCCGCTAGATGCACAAACCAGTGCATTGAAGTGCAGGTCCCAAGCCCGGATAAAATAGGGAGGGTTGGTTCAGGAAGGGCATCTGACGTAAATATTGTGCCAAATCAATGCTGATCATGATCCGCCGAGAGCCGACCCCGCAACTGAATGGGACAAAGGCCGAGGAAGAAGAACAAGAAGTTATAATGCTGGCGTTCTTGGTGTTCCAAACTCTCTCTGGACCTTTACAGTCTCACCAGGTCAGTCAGCATTCTCTTAATGAGATTTGGCAATACTGCAATACTACCACTGTTTATGAGTGATTTCCTGGCTGCATGCTTGTGTGTAAATAAAGCATTCGAAGTGCACTGATTTAACATACTATTTAGCACAGTAGCATGCGAGGTGCATTTTTTTTTTTTGAGGTGAATTTTCGGGAGGTTTATAAAGAGCAAAATGAGTTTGTTTTATCCTTAATAATCTTAATTCCCACCTGTCTTTAGGTCAAAATCATTCTCTAGACTTCTCTAGACTTCTCTAGACAAGGTAAAAGTTTGGCCACGCAAGACTACCACCGAGTGCGGGTTAAAATGTCGTGTCTGATTAGAAAGCATTAAGGTTTGCTTATGCAAATTCTAATGAGAAAACGTTCAATAATTTGAGGAATGGCGCCATTAGCCAGACTTCTTTATTCAAATTTCATTTACAGATGGAAGAAAACGAGCGAGAGCAGGAAGTCCAGCGATAGGTAAGCCCTTCTCACAACATTTAATTAAATTGGAAAAGGCAGTGGTGTGGAACAAATTCTCCAGCCTGCAAACAGGCGCAACCTTTGAAGAAGAGATGCTAATAAGACACCCGTATTTCATACGCTATGCTAATGCAGCTGTCACGGCCGTACATGCACTCACGAACACATCCCCAACCGCTTTCTACCCTTCAGAGAAATAAACACACACTTTTCTTTTGCTTGCTATCCCATAAGAACTCTCTGCGCTTTCCACATTCGCTAATGGACTCCCCTGCTGCCCACGCACTCAATTTCTCTGCTTCATCAGCACCCCACTCCACCCTGTCCATTCTCACAATGCTCTGATAGTGCATTAAGATTCACGAGGTGCTCTTTTTATTTAAAGCTGCTTTACAACATCCCAAAGGTCTTTAACTGTCTTTTCTAGATATTTAGAAATGATATAATAATGGGAGTAATAAAGAGGGAATAAAAAAAACATATAGCAATCCTAAGCTAGGGACAACAATGGCCTTCCTGGCCACTTAAGTTATTAAAGCATTGATGATTAAGGCATTTATGCACGTTTACTAAGCAATGAGCTAAGTGCTCCATCTAGGGAGGGTATTTGCAGATCTCCGATTAAACTAGGGGCTTTCAGGCTGACCCCACTGCTTCTACTGCGGGTTGCAAATACGAGTTTTTGAAGCACACTATATGGTCAAACGTATATACGTTATTATTTTGTGTTTCAGCCACACCCATTGCTGACAGGTGTATTATATTTAGGGCCCTACTAAATTCATGGGAAAATGTGCTTAATTTCACAGACCTCGCTTTTCAAAAATCAGATTTCACAGATTTTTATTAATTTTAAGAGTCATTAAATTACACTCATAAATTAAACAATAGAACAAATGTAAGCTACAATACACATCACAGCCTCTCTTAATAGTTGAATGTAAACCTAGAAAATTCAGCAGTGGTGCAAGGTTCCTTCTACAGTGCATAATATCATTAAACGATTCAAGGAATCGGGAGTAATTTCAGTTGGTTTTTTTTTTTATTCAAAACTTTTTCTGATTTGGGGTTGTATAAAAATACAATTTCCTGTCCCAGCAGGACTGTGCCCCGTGCACAAAGCAAACTGGTCTACACAAAACCCCATTTTTAACCCTACTGCATACCTTTGGGTTGAATTGGAATGTCAGTTGCGAGCCATGCCTTCTTGTCCACTATCTGTGTCTGATTTCACAAATGCTGTGTTAGAAGAATGCCATTATTTGTCATATATACAGTATATATACTCAAGTACAGTACAACAAAATTGTTTTTCCGCATATCCCAGCTTGTTTGGAAGCTGGGGTCAGAGCACAGGGTCAGCAATTGTACGGCGCTCCTGGAGCAGACAGGGTTAAGGGCCTTGCTCAAGGGCACAACAGTGGATGCATAGCAAAGTCAGGATTCGAACCGACAGTCTTCCGATTGATAGCACAAAGCTCTACCCACTAGGCTACCACTGACTAAAAAGGCACAAATTCCCATAAACGCTCTCCAAAATACTGTGCAACGCATTCCCAGACAAGTAGAGGCTGCTGCAGCAACAAAAAGGGGAGCAACTGCATGTTGATAATATTTATATATTCATTTATATTTATGGTTTTGGAATGGGGTGTCCAACAAGGTCAGAATCAGGTGTCCGTACACCTTTCAATATATATATTGAAACTATAAGTTTCAATAAACTTATAGTTTTTAATTTTACTGTTGTCCATTATATTTTCGAAATGACCTTTTCCAGCATGACTGTGTATGTGTGTAAAATATGTATATAGATGACGTGGACAAAAGTATTGGGACATTTTACAATACTTGAAGTCATGCTTTTTAACTACAACATTTGCTACCAAGTATAATAAATCAGTCATCTAATAGAAACTATATGCTTCCAATTTAGCAGCAACAGTTTAGGAAAGGCCCTTTCCTGTTCCAGCATGACTCTTCCCCTGGGCACAAAGCTAGCTCTATAAAGACATAAATAAAAGCTTGGTTTAAGAAAACTCAAGTGTCCTGCACAGAGCCCTGACCTCGGCCCCACCGAACAGCTTTGAAATGAACTGGAACATCAATTGAGGCTTTTTTGACCAACATCAGTACCCAGCCATACAATTTCTCTTTTGACTGTAGGGGCACAAATTTCCACAGACATACTTCAAAGTCTTGTGAGAAGCCTTCTCAGAAGAGTGGCTTTTGTCCCACTCAGTTTTAATACCATCTGTTTTTAAATGGGATGTCCAACAAGCTCATGGTCAGGTGTCCAAATATTTTTCGACATAAAGTTCTTTGGTTGTATAGTGTAGATTTGCACAATCACTAAATCAAGGAGCTCTGGATCACTACATTCCCCTTTCCGACACCTTTCCCACACAAAGCTGTGTATAGAGAGACATTGAGCCCTGAGTGGCATTTTAAATGTAAATAAATGTGTTCACAAACATGTTTAAATCACTTTTATGTCGTCATTAATAGCATCACATAAGAAAATCAATGTTCCTCTCGCAGGTTGTGTAAATTGTCCAAGACTTGCCTCTGTATGTTACGTGTACACCTGACCATGAGCTTGTTGTCCACAGGGGTTAAGTCATGCTGAAACAGGAAAATACATTACCTACTTGTTGCCATAAAGTTGGAGGTATATAATTTATATTATTATTTTTATTCTCCTGTTACCCATTCGGAAGTTTGCATGTTCTCCCAGTGTCTGTGTGGGTTTCCTTCATGTGCTCTGGTTTCCTTGCTCAGTTCAAAGACATGAAGTCAGGTTAATTGGTGTTACTAAAATTGCCCCAAGTGTGAATGTGTGTGTCCTGTGATGGACAAGCGAACTATCCAGGGTGTTTCCTACCTTTTGTCTAGTGTCCCTCACCACATCCATAAACCTCCTCTTTGGCCTTCCTTTCCTCCTCCTGTCTGGAGGCTCCAGCCATAGAACTCTCTTTTCTCCTCTGCACATGTCCAAACCTTATCAATCTGGCCTCCCTAACTTTGTCTCCAAAACATCCTGTCGTCCCTTCAGTAAAGTCATTTTAAATTAATCAATAAATGCATTTATTAATAAAAAACTGAACAGATTTGTGCAAATTTGGATGTACATTTTGGAACACTATCCAGATGGAAGTTCTAGCATTGATCCAGATTTAACTTTATAACAGAGTAGGTAAATTCTCCCGGTACTTCATGGACTCCATGATGCCATGTATCCTATAGTTCTCAGGGTTCTTGTCTTTTGGACAACTGTCAAGTCAGCAGTCTTCCCCATGATTGTGTAGCCTACAGAACTAGACTGAGAGACCATTTAAATGCCTTTGCAGGTGTTTTGAGTTAATTAGCTGATTAGAGTGTGGCACCAGGTGTCTTCAATATTGTACCTTGTCACAATATTCTAATTTTCTGAGATACTGAATTTGGGGTTTTCATTAGTTGTCAGTTATAATCATCAACATTAAAAGAAATAAACATTTGAAATATATCAGTCTGTGTGTAATGAATGAATATAATATACAAGTTTCACTTTTTGAATGGAATTACTGAAATAAATCAACTTTTTCATGATATTCTAATTTTATGACCAGCACCTGTACATTAAAAGCACCTCCTTGTTTCTACACTCACTGTCCATTTTATCATCTCCAATTACCATATACAAGCACTTTGTAGTTCTACAATTACTGAATGTAGTCCATCTGTTTCTCTGCATGCTTTGTTAGCCCCCTTTCATGCTGTTCTTCAATGGTCAGGACCCCCACAGGACCATCACAGCACTGCAGTGACACTGACATGGTGGTGGTGTGTTAGTGTGTGTTGTGCTGGTATGAGTGGATCAGACACAGCAGCGCTAATGGAGTTTTTAAACACCTCACTGTCACTGCTGGACTGAGAATAGTCCACCAACCAAAAAATATCCAGCCAACAACGCCACGTGGGCAGCATCCTGTGACCACTGATGAAGGTCTAGAAGAGGACCAACTCAAACAGCAGCAATAGATGAGCGATCGTTTCTGACTTTACATCTACAAGGTGGACCAACTAGGTAGGAGTGTCTAATAGAGTGGACAGTGAGTGGACACAGTATTTAAAAATTCCAGCAGCGCTGCTGTGTCTGATCCACTCATACCAGCACAACACACACTAACACACCACCACCACGTCATTGTCACTGCAGTGCTGAGAATGATCCACCACTCAAATAATACCTGCTCTGTGGTGGTCCTGTAGTGGTCCTGACCATTGAAGAACAGGGTGAAAGCAGGTTAAAAAAATGTAGAGAAACAAATGGATTACAGTCAGTAATTGTAGAACTACAAAGTGCTTATATATGGTAGGTGGAGCTGATAAAAATTACATAGTATGGAGTGTAGAAACAAGGAGGTGGTTTTAATGTTATGTCTGATATTTGTAAAGTGTGTGTATTAGTTTAGTTTAGTTTAGTGTGTAGTAGTCATGTCAGTGCCCAAGTGACCGAAAACACTGCTGAGATTTGAACCTTTATCTCGGCATTACTGCTACCTTGTAATTACTAGAGCTTAAATTTAAAATCACATGCACCTTTAACACTTAAGTTTTGGGGAAAACCTCTATCTCAGACAAGCACTTTCGTTACAGATGAACAGCATCATTATGGAGCCTGCCATCTGCTCAAACTACCAAGCATTCAGCTGTATGATCTGAACATTACACTCATTACACTAAACTCATGCCATGTGACATTTAACAACTGCCAAGTCAAATTTCCTTTAATTAATATTTTGCATGGTTGATCAAACCGGGTCTGAATTGGATCTGAAAAAGCACAGCAATAGGATGGTGCACCATCCTCATTTCTACAATGTACTGTATAAGAAGACAGCTACAACCACTGACACTTAATATACAAAATATGTTTAGAAGTATGTGGACACCTGACCATGAGCTTGTTGGACATCCCATTCCAAAACATGGCCTTTAAATGGGGTTGTTCCCCCTTTACGGCAATGACTGTCTTCACTTTTTTGGGAAGGCTTTCCACAAGATCATGAAGATCTTGAAGCATGTCTGTGCCGTTCTAGTCTAGTCGGGCGTGTAGACTTTTTATATTCTCTGTAGTCTGACCTTACTAACAGCTGTGTTGTGACAGTTGTTGTGAAGGTTGGAATTTTCAGAGGAAAACCCCCTAGAATTCAGCATGTGTCCTTCCTTTTCTCAGACAGGCCCAATCATGTCTGTTGAGTGTCCGTCAAGGCCAGTGACACTGGACTGAAGAATTTGTTGTGGAGCAACTGCAGTAGGTTTTGAGCCATGACCTTAACCCCAATGAATACCAACGTAAATGCTGAATGGGTACAAGTTTCTTTTAACGATTTAATCTTGTAGAATGTAACTCGGTCTCATTGGTAATGGTTTTGGAATGAGATGTCCAACAAGCTCATGGTTAGGGTCCAAATATTTTGGCTATGTAGTGTATGACCCATCATACGCCAAAATGTGCCTCTATGCTTGACCTGTAAGTGAAGATTGTGGCTAAAATAGCTCATTTGAGTATTTAAAAGGGCTGTCCGTACTGTAGTTCACTAGTTAAATCAGAAGAACAGAGGGCCTACCAAACCCAGAAACACAAAGTTCAACTCTTTGCAAATTTCACCCACATTCATCTTCCTTTTTTTCCCCTCCCTCGGTACTTTTCCAACTCCTCACGCCTAAGGAATGGACAAAGGGAATTGAGGACTACACAAACGAGCCCATTCATTCTCATTTTAAAGCATTGATTGACCCTCTTACATAGCTGCTGGTCCAGACCAATATTTCATATTTCACTCTGCGTTCGACTTGCTGCCCCCACTCTGCCGTATAAGAGCCTGGAGGAAGATAGAGTGCACATGATAATGCATTTCTCGCTAGAATGGCTAAGTGTATGTAGGCTATAAGTGAGTTTAAACTTTGGCCATCTTGGGCAACTCAGCCCTGACATCCATACCAACAGGATACCAGCACTTTCTGAAGTGCAAACCAGAGCTACTTACGCGGAAAGTGGTCAATATAATAGAAAATGAAGGCAACTTTCTTCTCTCACAGCCTTTGTGTTTGTGTACTTCATAGTATCAAGATCTGGAACACAACAAATAATCTTTGCTTTTTTTTTTACCTGTTAGACAGAGATGTTAAATGTTGGGTTGATTGTAGTTACTTCTACAGGGGATCTTCAAAAAGTTTCCGCACTTTTATATTTTCATTGGGAACAGTTCATTGGAAACACCTTCTTGGATGCTTAAAGAAGCTTTAAGGGGAAGAGGATTTATCTGAAGATGATGTGAAAGCAGAAGTGTCTTTTTTGCTGATGGCATTAAAAAAATGGTATGACTGGCAAAAAATGCATCAGAAGGTGACTATGTAGAAAAGTGATCTAATTTGTTTTTAACCCTTTGATGCACAACCTGGGTCAAAAGTGACCCAACTGAGTTTTTATTTTCTATATCTTTGCAATAAATTTATTTCGTCATTCAAGCTTCCATGAATTCCTCAGTTAACTTGTTTTTGATCATCACAAATCCTTATTTCAGTTTTATATTTTTTACTTTTTTAATAAAAATCATTTTGTATCACTACCCTTCTAATGCACAACATGGGTCAAAAATGACCCTTATGTATTTACTATGGAATTTCACAGAAACTACTGACATTTGTAAGTGTTTGTAGTCAAAAACATATTTACTGATCTTTTGAAAGACAACCAAAGATTAGGCTCTTGAATCTTGAATATGTCCAATACTATTTGCTTGCTAGCTGTTTACATATTCTAGTATAGATAGCTTTTATTAGCTAAGACAGCAAATACATGAATAACTGACAAATGTGCATATGAAAATATTCTTGAATGGATGAATATGGGTCATTTTTGACCCATGTTGTGCATTAGAAGGGGTTTGCTTAGCTTGTGCATCAAAGGGTTAAAATTCTTAATAAATAGAGTTTAAATAAGTGTGGAAACTTTTTGAAGAACCCTCGTAGTTCTAGTGTTGAATGCAGCAGATCTGATCAACATTAAGACCTGAGTGACTTTGATAAGGGTCAAATCGTTATAACCAGATGACTAGGTTGAAGTATTTCTAAAACAGTAAGAGGCGGTCTGAGCTGGGATAAATCATAAACCACCGAAAGGTTGCTGGGCAGTCAAGACTCACTAATGCCACAGGACATAAAGTTGTCTGGCATCCAGCAGAAATGGTACTGGGGCTAAAATTGTGTATAAATTTAATCTTAATAAGTTAAGTGTTCCAACACACAGCATATTGAAGCCTTATGTGTATGTGGCTGCTTATGCCGAATTCACACTACATAATTTTTGCCCTGATTTTTGCTCTCTGACTGGTCACTGCTAGATTTGCCGGCTCAGAGGCAACTCAGTGTTCGCTCGGTGATCGAAACTTGGCTCTCGATCGCTACGTGTGAACTGTTCAACAACTCGATCCGAGGGCATAATATAGTTTCTATCAGAATACATTGGCACACACACGTTTTACAGTATTTCTGACCTTATCGACAAAAGACAATACCAAAGTTGCATTGCAAAAAATATTTATTAACCTCCAACTCACTACAGAACACTACAGGGACACTGTAGCCTAGTGGTTAAGGTACTGGACTAGTAATCGAAAGGTCACTGGTTCAAGCCCCACCACTGCCAGGTTGGCACTGTTGGCCCCTTGAGCAAGGCCCTTAATCCTTAATTGCTTAGACTGTATACTGTCACAGTACTGTAAGTTGCTTTGGATAAAAGCATCTGCTAAATGCTGTAAATGTACAGAACAATCCATGCTGTTCGTGTAGCCAAATCCACTCAGATTCATTTATTTTTTCTCCTAAATTTTACGCTGCACATCAGCACACAAACAACTTTGACTGCTCGCTTATTGCTGACGAGCATTTTTGGCTGTAGAATAGTTAAACCTCTCATCACTTCTCGCATTTGTTTTCGTGACAAAATGTACAGTAGTTTGGGAGACCAGACAGACTCGCCTGTGATTCCTCCTCATGGTAGATTGTGTAGTGTGAAACCCCCTATCGCTGATCAGCGAAAACTACAACGACTGAAAAGATTCCTGAGTGCAAGAGATCCAGTCATGTAGTGTGAACTTGGCATTTGTTGTAGGCCCAAGTGCTCATGCTAATTTCTGACTACAATCTAAAGAACCTACATGTTCAAAGGTATCAAAACTGGGCAGCGTAGCAATAAAAAGAAGACCAACTGATTAAACTAATCCTGTTGTCCCTATGGTAAAGAGAATGACAAAGCATGTATACATCATTTACCCACGGAACAGAGGGCAACAATGTACAGCCTGAAAATCCATCTCACTATATACCTGGTACCAGATATCACAGGACTCCTTCAGACGTCTTGTGGAGTCCTTGCTCAGCAGTTTGGAGCCGTTTTGACAGCATATTAGGCTGATAGTTGTTATGTTATGGCTTATCGATGTACTTTCAAAATTTAAGCAAAAAAAGTTTGTTTATAATTTCCTGAGGGAATAAGGCTCCTTCAAAAGGACATTGGCTGGGCCAAGTGGCTTCATTTTCAAGATTGTTGCATTGCTGAAATACCCAGAATATTATTTTTCTGCAATATTTTCCAATACATCACTTCTATGGTATGTAATGCACTAGTGCTGTTTGGAAAGAAGCAGCCCCATATCATGATGCTCCTACCACACTTCACTTTAAGTTTGGTGTTCTCATGATCTTTCATTTTCCAGCCAGGATGGGCCAAGTTATTTCCATTTTTCTGATTTGTTTAAATGGTTCATCTTTTTTAGAAATAATTTTTACATCAGTTGTAGGAATGGAAATGCAGTGAATGATGCAGTTCTCTCTCGCTTGTTGTTCTCTTTGTAACAATTGTTCCTGATCTTTTCAGGTCATCCTTCAACGTTTTACCTTCCCTGTTATTAGTCTTAAAGCATTTTATAAAATCTTATAAGTACTTGAAAAAATGTTTTATGATTTTTCACCTTGCAAAATACCCTGCTAATCTAAAATACCAAATGTATATTTGAACTAATGTGGACTTTCTTAAGTTTGGCTTGGCTGAAACAGAAACGTTAACAGCTATGAATTATTATTATGGTTTTTTTTTTTGCCAATCTAGTCGTGTCTAATTACCCTGAATGCGTCCTCTATACTGATTCGACCCTTCACCGCTGACTGAGGACGCAACTCAACTGACATACGCCCCCTCCGGCACGTACAGTTAGTACAGACTGCATTTTCCACCTGCACGAGTCGAGTTCATACACCAATGGGCACTGTGTATGGAGGGCCACACTCCCATCAGCATTATTCCTCAACCCTGTGCAGGCTCCATCAGACAGCCAGCAGGGGCTGCAGTTGCACCAGTTATGAGGACCTATGATCCGACTTTTTACCCCTAGCCCTATAAACAACAGCCAATCATTGTTCATGCAGCCGCCCAGCCCAGTCGGAAAGGCAGAGCTGAGATTCGATACGATGTATTTGAAACCCCAACTCTGAGCGCCACCTGAGCGGCCAATGTTTCTAATTGTAACTATGTATTTTTTTTCTATTTATTTATTCATTTTCTTCTATTTTCTCCTGATTTAGCCTAGTCAATCTGTCTTCCGCTGCTGTGGATCCCTGATTGCATTCAAGGAGGGGATGTTGTTGCTCAAGCCTCCTCCAACACCTGCGCAGTCCTAGCGGACCCCTTGCATTCTGCACAGATGCCTCTATCTGCTAATCAGGGTCCTTGCACAGCGTTTGAACACCCCACCCACATAGTCCGGTCATCCACCCACATAGTCCGGTCATCCCCCCCCAGCAGACACGGTAGCCAATTAGTGTCTGCTGCAGGCACTGCCAATTATGCCCGCTAGATGGCACCCAGCCGACCGGTGGCAACGCCAAATTTCAAACCGAGGAGTTCAGAATCTCGGAATATACCGCTGCACCACCTGGGTGTAACTATGTATTTTTCCAGGAATAATTTTTTACTTTTAATCATATAAATAATTAGATGATTGGGAATAATAATAAAAAAAAATTGTATTCAATTAAAATAAAATGCAAAATAGAAACATGTTCCTTTGTGGTCTTAGACATGCAAAAATAAAAAGACAAATGCTTTATCACAGACCTGTACTAAAGAAAGTGTGCTCTTTTGTCAGTAAGAAGACGTAAAAAGTGGCTGATTAAAAAGTCAAACTTGTTCAAATTCCAGAATGTTGCATAATTTATGTGGAAGTAAGGGGTACTGGGGGGCTACATACTTTTTTAAAATACCAAAAGGTGCTGATATAAAAAGTTCTATCCAAGTTTAATTAGGAGGTACTTTTCTCGACATCTCTTCAGGTGGAAACGTAATAGGAACATTTGTTAGAAATAAAGTGGAGCATGCAATGCAAAAATTGCTTTCCACCATTTGGGTGATTTATACTAAGTTACTTTCAGCAGCTCTACAGAATGAATCATGCAAACGTGTTGCAATTTGAGCTGTTCTATCGACCGAGGCCTCCCCACCTAATTCAGCTGTTAACCACAGGCAGCTGCATGAAGATTTTCAGCTTCTCAGAGTTACAGATGCCACCTAGTGATTCAGATGTATTTGGCACAAGCAACCTGGGCTGAAGAACTTCTGAATGCTGAGAAAACAGAAAGTAAATAAAAACATAAACCAAATATGCTTTGGCATTAGGACCTTATTAACAGGTGGTCCATTTTTGCCCAGTGGCATTTTGAGTCCCATGTGCTGATACCCCCCCAAAAGGATTCAAAATCCTAGATGCCTTAATAAGCTGTCTTGTTAGGCATCTTAACAGTTCCATATTATTTTTACTCAAGAACAAGTAAGCATCGGAAGCGTCCTTAGTGATCAAGGCAATCCCAGCATTCAGTGCGGCAGCTCTTCTCTCACAGAAAAAAAAAAAAAAAACATGGCTGACGGTGCGGAGAAAGTGAGTTATTTTCAAACGTAAATAAATTATTATTGATTTTTAACTTTAACTTGCACAAGTGTCGTTTTGCAAGTTCGGGCTTGTCAGCAAATTTTACTATTTTCGGTACATGAAGGGAGATGTTTGTTGACATGCTAGCACGCTGTGCCACCCCATCCCATTGGTTTGAATGGCAAGATGCTAACTGTAAATTTAGTTAGCAAATCCCCATGAAATTGCTGTCTAAGTAGCGTGTTCGAATAACCTGACTTATAAGTCATTGACTTATTAGAATCCTCTTTACTGAGGCAGCTGCCTATGTAGGCAGTAAGACAGCAAGGCAGCTCCCTAGGTTTTTGAACACACCCTAAGTCTTAATAATACTTACGCACAATTATCCCAAGAACATTATACAATGGGTGTGTTTGAAAACCTAGGGAGCTGCCTTCCTGTCTTACTCTCTACATAGGCAGCTGCCTCAGTAGAGAGGATTCCAATTCATCCAAGTCATCGACCCATAAGGCAGGTTATTCGAACGCACTACTTAGACAGCGATAACATCTATCAAAACAAATAAGTCCAAAAATTAAGTTATGTGTAATAAAGTGAAATAACACAGGGAAAAAGTATTGAACACATGAAGAGAAGGAGGTGCAAAAAGGCATGGAAAGCTAAAACACCAGCTGAAATCTGTCAGTATTTAGAAAGCACATATCAGCTGGTTTAGTCCTAATTGATGGCTTACAAAAAGGTTTCTTATTACCAAGGTGTCATACAAGAAGCATCTCGTGATGGGTAAAAGCAAAGAGCTCTCTCAAGACCTTCGCAACCTTATTTTTGCAAAACATACTGATGGTATTGGTTACAGACGTATTTCTAAACTTCTGAATGTTCCAGTGAGCACCGTTGGGGCCATTATCCGGAAGTGGAAAGAACATCATTTCACCATAAACCGGCCACGGCCAGGTGCTCCTCGCAATATTTCTGACAGAGGAGTCAAAAGAATAATCAGAAGAGTTGTCCAAGAGCCAAGGACCACTCGCCGAGAGCTTCAGAAAGACCTGGAATTAGCAGGTACAGTTGTTTCAAAGAAAACTATAAGTAATGCACTCAACTGCCATGGCCTTTATGTACGCTCACCGCGCAAGACTCCATTTCTGAAGAAAAAGCATGTTAAAGCTCGTTTAAAGTTTGCTACACAGCATTTGGACAGGCCTAGAAAATACTGGGAGAATATAGTCTGGTCAGATGAGACCAAAATTGAACTCTTTGGATGTCATAGCACACACCATGTTTGGAGGAAAAAAAGGCACTGCACATCACCCCAAAAACACCATACCAACAGTGAAGTTTGGAGGTGGGAACATCATGGTGTGGGGCTGTTTCTCAGCATATGGTACTGGCAGACTTCATATAATTAAAGAAAGGATGAATGGAGAAATGTACCAAGACATTCTTGATAAGAATCTGCTGCCATCCACCAGGATGCTGAAGATGAAACGAGGGTGGACATTTCAGCAAGACAGTGATCCCAAACACACAGCCAAGGAAACTCTCAAGTGGTTTCAAAGAAAGAAAATAAAGCTGCTAGAATGGCCCAGTCCATCACCTGACTTAAATCCAATTGAAAATCTATGGAAAGAACTGAAAATCAGAGTTCATAGAAGAGGCCCCCGGAACCTTCATGATCTGAAGTTTGTGTGGAAGAATGGGCCAAAATCACACCTGAACAATGCATGCGACTAGTTTCTCCATACAGAAGGCGTCTTGAAGCGGTCATTACCAACAAAGCCTTTTCTACTAAATATTAAATACATTTCAGTAAGCGTGTTCAATACTTTTTCCCTGTGTCATTTCACTTTATTACACATGACTTAATTAATGGACTTATTTGTTTTGACTTCTTTATATGTTTGGATTACTTGGGTTGTTACCAACATCTGGTGAAAATTTCATGTCAATAGTCCCATCAGAAATATATTTACTGAGAAAAATGTTGATGCGTTCAATACTTATTTTCCCCGCTGTATATAGGAGGAGAAGTACAAAGTACAATGACCTGCTCTTTCAGATGGCTTGTGCTTCGAGTTCACTTTAAAACACTATTACATTAGGAAAAATGCAAAACAAAAGCATGGTGACTAGTGGTCTCAGACTTATTATACAGTGGGGCCAAAAAGTATTTAGTCGGCCACTGATTGTGCAAGTTCTCCTACTTAGAAAGATGAGGGAGGTCTGTAATTTTCATCATAGGTACACTTCAACTATGAGAGACAAAATGAGAAAAAAAAAATCCAGGAAATCACATTGTAGGATTTTTAAAGAATTTATTTGTAAATTATGGTGGAAAATAAGTATTTGGTCAATAACAAAAGTTCAACTCAATACTTTGTAACATAACCTTTGTTGGCAATGACAGAGGTAAAACGTTTCCTGTAAGTCTTCACCAGGTTTGCACACACTGTAGCTGGTATTTTGGCCCATTCCTCCATGCAGATCTCCTCTAGAGCAGTGATGTTTTGGGGCTGTCGCTGGGCAACATGGACTTTCAACTCCCTCCACAAATTTTCTATGGGGTTGAGGTCTGGAGACTGGCTAGGCCACTCCAGGACCTTGAAATGCTTTTTACAGAGCCACTCCTTCGTTGCCCGAGCGGTGTGTTTGGGATCATTGTCGTGCTGGAAGACCCAGCCACGTTCCATCTTCAATGCTCTCACTGATGGAAGGAGGTTTTGGCTTAAAATCTCACGATACATGGCCCCATTCATTCTTCCCTTAACACGGATCAGTCGTCCTGTCCCCTTTGCAGAAAAACAGCCCCAAAGCATGATGTTTCCACCCCCATGCTTCACAGTAGGTATGGTGTTCTTGGGATGCAACTCAGCATTCTTCTTCCTCCAAACACGACGAGTTGAGTTTTTACCAAAAAGTTCCATTTTGGTTTCATCTGACCACATGATATTCTCCCAATCCTCTTCTGGATCATCCATATGCTCTCTGGCAAACTTCAGACGGGCCTGGACATGTACTGGCTTAAGCAGGGGGACACACCTGGCACTGCAGGATTTGAGTCCCTCTCGGCGTAGTGTGTTACTGATGGTGGCCTTTGTTACTTTGGTCCCAGCTCTCTGCAGGTCATTCATCAGGTCCCTCCGTGTAGTTCTGGGATTTTTGCTCACCGTTCTCATGATCATTTTGACCCCACGGGATGAGATCTTGCGTGGGGCCCCAGATCGAGGGAGATTATCAATGGTCTTGTATGTCTTCCATTTTCTTACAATTGCTCCCACAGTTGATTTATTCACACCAACCTGCTTGCCTATTGTAGATTCACTCTTCCCAGCCTGGTGCAGGTTTACAATTTTCTTCCTGGTGTCCTTCGACAGCTCTTTGGTCTTGGCCATGGTTGAGTTTGGAGTCTGACTGTTTGAGGCTGTGGACAGGTGTCTTTTATACAGATAACGAGGTCAAATAGGTGCCATTAATACAGGTAACGAGTGGAGGACAGAAGAGCTTCTTAAAGAAGAAGTTACAGGTCTGTGAGAGCCAGAAATCTTGCTTGTTTGTGGGTGACCAAATACTTATTTTCCACCATAATTTACAAATCAATTCTTTAAAAATCCTACAATGTGATTTCCTGGATTTTTTTTCTCATTTTGTCTCTCATAGTTGAAGTGTACCTATGATGAAAATTACAGACCTCTCTCATCTTTCTAAGTGGGAGAACTTGCACAATCAGTGGCTGACTAAATACTTTTTGGCCCCACTGTAGATGAGCGATCATCTCTGACTTTACATCTACAAGGTGAACCAACTAGGTAGGAGTGTCTAATAGAGTGGACAGTGAGTGGACACGGTATTTAAAAACTCCAGCAGCATTGCTGTGTCTGATCCACTCATACCAGCACAACACACACTAACACACCACCACCATGTCAGTGTCACTGCAGTGCTAAGAATCATCCACCACCTAAATAATACCTGCTCTGTGGTGGCCCTGTGGGGGTCCTGACCAAAAACAGGGTGAAAGCAGGTTAAAAAATCATGCAGAGAAACAGATGGACTACAAAAATCAGTTTATCATGTAAAACAGGATAAAATTGTCAGTTTATGAGTTGTAATGTGGTTTACACTTAATAAAATACAGCTTTTTTGGAGCAATTGGATGCATATATTAAAAGTTATTGAAGTTATTGATATGCTGAATACTTTAAATGCTATTGAAGTCATGAATAAAAATCTTTTTTTTATTATGTATTAAAAGGTACACTGTTAAGAGGAGACTAATGTACAGTAACTTGCTGGCAGCAATTAGCCGTTAAGTTTCTGTAATACATTTTACAGTACACATACTGCAAAATTTAATTACAGTAACTAAAATACTGTAATATTTATTAGTTATAATCACAGTATTGTAGCTCTTATTACAGTAATTCCACATTACTGTAACTTATTACAGCAGTAATCACTTTACCGCAATTGTTATCACAGTAATGCAGTCTTTTAATTACAGCAAATATCAGACGCAGAGGACGCATTCAGGGTAACTGGACAAGACTAGATTAGGGAAGAAAAATTGGGGGGGTGGGAGGTGGGGGAGAGTGTACAATATATAAATGAGTCTATTGAATGAACCCCCGTGACCTTGGGAAATTATTAACAATTTGGCAAGAGGAATGAAACAAACTTACAATTACTTCTTACTGTATATGTCAAAAATATTGTAAACAAGTATTATAATGCAGAATAAATAAATAGGGCCCTACTAAATTCACAAAATTGGGTGGGAGTTTTTTTAAACACAGTTACCCGAGTCGTGTTTTTAGCTGCTTTACACTTCAACATCTGGGACATTTTGTCAAACCGTTTACTAGTGTAACCAAATGTCTAGAGTTTGCCGAGTTTATAAAGAAAGAAATAAACTGTACATAGACAAACTATCAGGAACATAACACTTTACTGGCTTGTTCTTTTGAGGCACAGCACAGACTACACAGAGATGATCATATGTGTAGAGAAGCAAACTTTTCCTTTGACTATGGAATCCCCAAAGTGACAAAATGCACTCAATACGTGAACACATACAGTACATCAAACATTGTCAGCACACTACACCACACAAAAGTCTGTTACACTAACTTAATTGCTGTATGATTGCTAGGACTGCCTCATATTGCACTTTATACTGTATTTAAAACACTATGCAATGTTAAATCGCTAAACACTAACCTTACATTTCACTATCACAGCAAAAGGCTCATTTCATGTCTGTGACATGATTTTAGGTAGGGTCTTATATATAAGGTTATACAGTACATTTGTGGTCTGTCTGACTATCAATCTGGATAGATAAGTCAGACTTGATTTAGATTTTTGCAAACATGTACCTGGGTTTGGACGTTCTTCTTGCCACCCTATCCCACAGCCCAGACATATGAAGAATATGAGAGATTGTTGTAATATGTAGCACACAAGCGGTACTTACCAGCATTTCCTGCAGCTCCTTTTACGTCACTGTAGGCCTCTTGTCAGCCTTCCGGACCAGTTTTCTTCCTGTCTTTTTGTCAATTTCAGAGGGACGTCCAGTTCTTGGTAATGTCACTGTTGTGCCGTGAAATGCAGTGAATAATATGGTATATGTAATGCCTTGGAAATTCTTTGTACACTTTTCAACAATAAGAGCTCTTTGATACTTCGTAAGCTCTTTGCAGACTGTGGCTTTTACTTCAAGATGCAACTCAGTAAATGTCAGGAAGATCCTACTAGAAAAGCCAAACTTTATATGGGGTAAATTAGAATCACTTTAATTGATGGCAGGTGTCACTGACTAGGATTTAAGTCGAGTTTGAATGTGATTGGTTAATTCTGTGCACAACCACACCCCCAGGTGTACACTTATGTGACCACATTATTTAGTTAAACTGTATTCTATGATTATAGATCGGATTAAAGCTGGAAATAAATCTGAAACAATTTATATTGATGAGGGGTGTGACATAAGATAGACATTTCACACAAACACCATTTTACACCGATCAGCCCTAATATTAAAACCACCTCCTTGTTTCTACACGCACTGTCCATTATTTCAGCTCCTTTTACCATATAGAAGCACTCCATCTGTTTCTCTGCATGCTTTGTTAGCCCCCTTTCATGCTGTTCTTCAATGGTCAGAACTCTCCCAGGACCACAACAGAGCAGGTATTATTTGGGTGGTGGGTCATTCTCAGCACTGCAGTGACACTGCCATGGTGCTGGTATGAGTGGATCAGACACAGCAGCGCTGCTGAAGATTTTAAACACCTCACTGCCACTGCTGGACTGAGAATAGTCCACCAACCAAAAATATCCAGCCAACAGCACCCCATGGGTCTAGATGATGACCAACTCAAACAGCAGCAATAGATGAGCGATCGTCTCCGACTAATCTACCAGGTGGACCAACTAGGTAGGAGTGTCTAATAGAGTGAACAGTGAGTGGACACGGTATTTGAAACAAACAAACAACACACACTAACACACCACCACCATGTCATTGTCACTGCAGTGAGAATGATCCACCACTTAAATAATACCTGCTCTGTAGTGGTTCTGTGGGCCTCCTGACCATTGAAAAACAGGGTGAAAGCAGGCTAAAAAGTATGTAGAGAAACCGACAGACTACAGTCAGTAATTGTAGAACTACAAAGTGTTTCTATATGGTAAGTGGACAGTGAGTGTAGAAACAAGGAGGTGATTTTAATGTTATGGCTGATCAGTGTATAAGTCCAAAGTCAAGTCATTGTGTGTGGTAATTGAAAGTGACATTCAAGGGAATTTGAGTATTTTTCTTTTTTTTTTTTATATTTATTTTTAAATTTTTACCCCTTTTTCTCCCCTTTTAGCACATCCAATTGTTCAATTAGCATCGTGCTTCCTCTCTGTCTATGCCGAACCCTGCCCTGACGGAGGTGATTGAAGCTAACCCGTATCCCCTCCGAAACACGAGCAGCAGCCAGATGCATCTTTGCCACCCACACATTGACGAGTTTTGGCGCCACCTAGCGTTGCATGCGGAGAGACACACCCTAAGGGCACCCTCTCCCATCTCTGTGTAAGCGCCTCCAATCAGCCGGCAGAGAACGCAATCGCATTCTGACAGAGAGACCCACATCCGGTTCTTTGTCCCACCCCCCACATGAGCAACCGGCCAATCGTTGCTCATATAGCCACTCAGCTTCGAACCGGTAAAGCAAGGCTGGATTCGATACCACGCTTCTCAGAGTCCAGCCCTGGTTGCAGCGCGTCTCTTTTCACCGCTGCGCCACCTGAGCGGCGAATTTGAGTATTTTTAGTTTCTTCTCACAATGCAAACTGAACTATGCACCTTTACCTGCTACAGCAGCTTGTTTGTTTTAATTTTTCTCTGTACTGAATGTTAAATTATTCTGTGACTGACGTAGACATGATTCACACGTTGTTGGATCGCTGACGCACTCGGCTTAGAAATTTTCATCAGGAAAAATGCAGCAAGCTAATGTTGATTACTTTTAGTGTACTTTTATACCTCAGACAAAAAGGCTTGATTATATGGCTCATTTGGAGTGGAACAACCTGGTGTGATGACTTTTAGATTTCGGTATGTAGGAGATATCTGTTTTGGCAGAAGTATATGAAATGCAGAGAGTTTATTGAGTCAAGCAGACACTGTACCATCAGTGTACAATGGTAATGAGAAAAGATTGACTTTTTATTGATAAACAAGGGACAGTACTAAACAGATGCTAGTCAACACACAGCAAGAACTACAACCTGTATTTATTGGTGTGTACATTATGTTTTACTCCAAAACGTGCACCTACTCATACTGGTGAGAAAAGAGCTGGTTTTGTCTAAGACTGCAATAGCAATACAGAGAAAAGAAAACACTCATACACTGCTTATACACGTAAAAGCTGAAAACGAAAATGCTGTCTGTGTAACATCTGGCTGTACACCCTTATAATCACACCTAAATAAAATTTTTAGCACTGGGTAAATCTAATAAAAAACCCTACACAATCTAGTTGTCACTGGAAAGCAAAATAAATGTCATACAAATAAGATAAAAAATTACACAATTTTGAAATTTCTGACACTTTATAAAATATATACATACAATATATACACATACATAAACACATACACACACATATAAACTCATGCATACTATGAAAAGAGCTTATATACACGTTTGTGCGTTTATGTATCTGTATCTACACTATGTATACATTTTGTCAGACGTGTGTTAAATTGTGTCCCCTAACATTTAAAATGATTTAAAAGAAAAATAGTAAAAAAAAAAAAAAAATTGTAAAAAGCAACAGCTTTCAGCAGCGAAGATCATAAAGAGCCGGAGAAGAAAGAGGAGAAAAAAAAATCATCCATTGTCCTGTCAGATTTGCTAACTAGTTAAACAAATGCACATTTGGAATAGGAATGAACTTCAAGGTCATTTAGTACAGTAATATATGGTGCAGGAGCTTAATGTGAACACCCCAGGTAGAACGAAGCCACATTTCACTGGGTCAAGACCAGACCCAGTAAACGAGTGGAAAAATTATCCAAGACCAGAATTGTCAGCAGGACGACAGAATGCTGTCAACACTTGAACCGGATTACATTCCAATTTTAACAACTAAATGTGTTTTAGGAAAAGTGAAGGCAGGTTCTGAAGGCCTGTTATTGGCTAGAAAAAGAAGAGGAATCGGTGTCAATCGAATCGAAGGGTTTCTACGTCATCCTGGAGGAGTTTTTTTGTATCAAATCAGACATCCCTTTCAAACATTCATTTTCCTTATGATTCAAAGACTGTTTTATTGTTTTTGTGATCTCAAATGATCAACCTAGACTTCCTACCATTGTATAATTTCAAATGGAAACCAATTAAACCATTATTGAAACAAATACAAATGAATGAATCACAAAAAAAGGGAACTGAAATGAAAACCTTATGGCTGAACTCATGCGTCCTCATTTTTCAAAGGTCTTAAAAAGATAAGATGGAGAAAGAACCCCTTTTACACGGCCTGTAATAAAACCATCTCTATAGACCAGGAACGTACAAAATCCACTTTGACGTGTGCTCTTTGATCAGGATTAAACGTGAGCGATAGTAGGATTTAAGTTCAAGCAGTTAATGTACTGGGTTGAGACCTGCGACTGCAGCTACTACATTAAGACATAAATCAAACCCAAACCTTGGACTATCCACATGTACGAGCGACAATTTATTTATACCACTGTTCCAGCAGAATTAAAACAGCCTGCTCAGCCCATGGTTAGTACAGGTGGTAGCTTAGTGGTTATGGTACTGGACTAGTAATCAGAAGTTTGCCACTTCAAGCCCCACTACTGCTGGCCCTTAATCCTCAAATGCTCAAATTGTATTCAGTCATAATTGTAAGTCGCTTTGGAAAAAAGCGTCTGCTAAATGCCTCAAATTTAATTGTTAATGGGTAGCTTAAAAATAGATAATAAAGCTGCATAGATTGGACAGCAGTGTTTCAAAAGTGACTGAGACAAGAGATTAGAGAGAGAGAGAGAGACTAGGACTAAAAGCTCATTTTTAAACATGAATTCTAGTCTAAACTGCTAATATAAGCCAAAGTCCAAATCATGTGTAGGAAAACATCAGTTTACCAGGTTAAACCACGAGGAATTTGTTTTTTTTAATTAGGGGAAACGATGCACTGAAATATCTATCCAGCTGGACAGGAAGGTTATCGATAGGCCAATTTAAAAAAAGAATATGAACCAATGTGCAGAAATCAGTCTAGCATGTGATCAGCAACAACAACCTGTCTGGACCTCAGGGTTTCATCCTTAGCTAGAGTTAATTGAGACAGGAGATGAGATGGTGACAGCCACAAACACCGTTCACACATGCATTCACCTTCAAATCTGGTAAAATAGTCAACTAATGGGCAGAAGTGCAAGGCAGAGTGAAAAATGTGTAGGCCAAAATGTGCATTCATTTACTGGATCTGGACTTATAGTAAGCAGAACTAAAATTTGAATCAGTGGAGCTATTAACCTAACTGGGCATCTAAACAGGCACAATTAGCTGTGCTTGAGAGAGGTGGAGAACTGACAGGGTTTCACTGCCGCTGTACAATTACGACCTAAACTGCTAATGCAAGCCAAAGTCCAGATCATGTGTAGGTAAACATCAGCGTACCAGATTAAACCCTGAGGAAATCGTTTTCATTATGAAAAATAATGCACCAAAACATTAGGCCAATTTTAGAAGAAAAAATAGCCAATGTGCAGAAATCCATCTAGCATGTGGTCAGCAACAACAACCTGTCTGGACCTCAGGGTTTCATCCTTAGCTATAAAGTTAACTGAGACAGAAGATGAGATAGTGACAAACACAAACCCTGTTCACACATGCATTCACCTGCAAACCTGGTAAAACAGTCAACTAATTTAACAGGTCTGGACTTATAGTAACCAGAACAAAAATTTGAATCAATGGTGCTATCAACCTAACCAGGTGGCCACACAGGCACATTTGCTGTGCCTGAGAGAGGTGAGGAATAGACAGGGTTTCACTGCCGTTGTACAATTGCAACCTCTGATGTCCAGTCAATGCGCCTGCACTAGTGGTGGATGATTTTCAAAGTGCATAGTGTGTCTCCCACTGATTATCAACCTACATTTTAATAAAGTATGTTAAAAAAAATTTAAAAGGCACAACAGATTGCGCTTAGCCATAAAGTAAAAGCAGCATTGTCCAGCCAGCAGGGCTTTACGCTGAGCCTGAATGAAAGACCTGTTCTTTAGCTAAACGATTCGAAATATAGTAATTGAGACGGTCCCATCTGTTCTTTGTTTTGTTTTTAAATTAATCTATTTTTTCAGGATGATCGCACATAGACTGAAGCTGTTTTATATGGCAAATTTTCCAAAAAATATGTATAATAAACTAGTGGAAGACCTTTGGTTTGGCCTGTGGTTAGCAAAATAATTAGAATAAAGCTGCATCTTTGGGCTGCAGAGTTTAATCCCCAGCTATGAGATGTTCATAAGTTGAGAAAGAAAAAAACTGAACTATGAGGAACTTGGGAATTAATTGTGTATGCAACCAACGGCAAAATTGGAAGTAGCCTAAAGCAGCGATTTACAAGGATGTGACTAAGCACAATCAAGAAGCGCATTCATGGCTGGGGGTACAGGAAGGGGGGAGTTCTGATATAAGCCCAATGGAAAACATGAGCAACTACTCAACTAAAAAAGAACTAAAAAAGAAACAGTAATAATCTCTGCAAGTGGGAGTGATTCTAAACGAATGAGCTGTGCTAACATTTTAATAACTTATTAATGTTATTTAGCCCAAGAGCTTGATGGAGCGTAGCAATTTGTGAATCTGAAAATTTGATTACAGCCTTTCATTTTCTCACACTCGCACTCTTTTCCTGCCTCTCCAATCACACTCCTCCGTTTACCGTCCACTAGAATAGCAAAAAAAGATTGATCCTGCTAGTCTATAAGTGATACATGACGAGCGTGATTGATTATAAATTTATTGTCTATATTAATTGTAAAGAATTTAACGCCTGAATATTTTTTGCTAGGGACAACTTAGATTCTTCTCTTTAGCAATGACAGGCTGAGGGTGAACACACCAACCCTTGGGCCTTCTCTAATTCCCTCTGTCCCACTGTCTCCCTCTTCTGTCCTGTCTCATCAGTCATCTTTTCCATCCGCTCCCTACAGAAAAAAAAAACCCCTCTTGCTGCTGGCTGTGCTTCCCTCCCGCCTACCCTTGTTTTTTCCTATGCGGCTGAAAAGAAGTTTTCAGCTCCAGATGCCTCATCAGACTCGAAGCTCTTCTCCTCTTGTGGTTTGCTGATCCAGGCTCCATAGCCCTGCTGTTCCAGTGCCTTGAAGAACTGCTCCTTGGCCAGCTGGAAGGGGCGGGCTGCCATCTTGGCATGGGAGTAGGAGGGCAGCGTCAGCAGGTCAGGCCGACCGGCCCGTCTGCACACATCCCGGAAGAGACGGAACATGTTGGACTTGGCGACGCGAGACACGTCCAGTCTTAGACTGCTGAGAGAAGGGTAGAACAGTAGAGAGAGTGAGGATATTACATTATTAAGTGTTCGAGGGTCTGTCCTAAAACATAGTGAGCTCTATACATAGATGGCATTTTACATCATCTTACACACCCTACTGAGAGGAAGGCTGTCTAAATTCTTAAATACCTTAAATGCTGTCTACTGAGGTGCCTTATTCTGAGTGATATTCCAACTGAACAACAAGGAAGCATCCAAAGTCATCCAACTCTTCACACAAAAAATGTGGTCTTGTCATTGATTTTACATATAGGTGTACAAGTGTAATATATTTGCAAATTCAGGCTGGTCAGTGACAATTTAACCCTTTTCAGTACACGGAGGGAGATAGCTGGCATGCTAGCGGGTTGTGTCTCCTCAGCCCCTTGGTTTGAAGGGCCTGGGGTTACCTGTGGAAGCTTAGTAAGCTAAAACTGCAGGGAAATCAATGACATAAAAGCTGTCTAAGTAGTGTGTTTTAAAAAATCAGCCTTATAAGTTTAATGTCAGTTAGAATCCTCTGTGCTTAGGCAGCTGCCTAGGTAAGCAGTGGGCAGCAAGGCAGCTCACTAGGTTTTCAGACAGAACCCAAGCTGTTGCGATTCTCCAATGTTGGTCCTGTGCGGCCTTGCTGATCACAATAGAGACCATACAGTCACAGCTGTCCAAGAATTCACGAATTACACCAGATATTACAGGAAAGGAAAATGCCTGGTGCTGGATTTTGCAAAAGTATGTGGACACCCTTTGTACTTTTTGGGCTTAGATGTGTGGCCACTAACTGCTTAGATTTACATTTACATTTTCGGCACTTTGCAGATGTTTTTAACCAAAGTGACTTACTGTACTGTGACAGTACTATACATTCTAAGCAATTACGGGTTAAGGGCCTTGCTCAAGGGCCCAACCAGCAACCTTTTGATTACTAGTCCAGTACCTTAACCACTAGGCTACAACTGCCCAGGAATTCAAAGCCAATTACAGCATAAACTTGGCAATAACTTACAGTTCCAGCATGAATCCTGACTTCAACCCCACTAAACATAGTAAGATGAATTAGAGCCAGGTCTTTATTAGGTAATTATTGCACAACACCATATTAATGCACATGGTTTTGAATGGGTGTCCACAGTAGGGGTGTGCTATATCGTATCGTTCACGATAATACCGGTATAATTTTCAAACGATACAAAAAGTACCATATCGGGATAAAAGCGATATTCTGCGTACTTTGCGTAATGACGTCACACAGCTACGCAAATGGCGTACGTTCGTTACGTGGGTCATTTGGGTACAGTAACGAGTATGGCAGAACGCGGCTCTGCGGTGGAGGAGCTCGTTCCAAAAACTCCAAATCCACCATAAATTAATCTTTGGCAACCCAAACCCGCCGGCAACTTTTTTGCGGAAGTATTTCTGACGCAGGTTTACACAGGGACGCAATTCAACCGAGCACCTCCACCAACCAGTGCAGGAATACTCTCAACAATAATGTCAACCACCAACACAGATGTAGTACTACTATTACTTAGTACTAATACTACTGTACTTAGTAGTAATTGTGGCGCGCTACGAGTAAAGGCCCACCGGGCTCTGCGCGTTCCAGTGTTGCCAGGTTGGGCGGTTATCCGCCATACAATTTAATAGCAGTTAAATAACACCTATTTAAAAGAAAATATTCCGTTTTAAAAAGCTCCAGCATTGTAGAAGGCTATTAAAAGTAAAGTCAATTTTCAATGCTCAATTGGCTTAATAGTGTTGGTCAGTCTGTATCACATTGTTAAAAGAAAATTAAAATGTGTTTTCCATGCATTCACACTGGCATGTTCTGGGGTTCAACTGAGTGTCATAATTACACACAAGTTAGCAGCCAAATGATCAAGCATTGCAAAGGAATATCTTTGAAATTCTTTCTCATAATGTTAAGGTTATAGGCTATATTTTCTTTTGTTTTTTTTTTACTTGTCAGTGAAAATAGAAAGAGAAAAAAAAAGCTTATTATTAGTATGCAGGTATTCGTGATGTAATTCTACATGGCACTCACTGCCTGTATAGGTAAATAAATGAGTGACCACATAAAAAAAGTATCAGTTTCTGTGTGACCCCTGTGTGAGCAATGGTCTCAGTCTGGCCACCCCTATGAAAATCGTCTGACTTCGCCATTACATTGTTACATTATTTTTACTGGAAAGACAAAATAAAGAAAAGTGTGTGTAATTCTTACATACTTCCTACATTTTTTTTTTACAATGTGTTAACTTATATTAATTCTAAATAAAACCTGAACATTATATTTTTTTTGCAATAGTGTTTTCTCGAAATAAATAAAATATTTTTCAGTGTTTTGTTATATCGCCAAAAAATATCGTTATCGCAAAAATAACCTGAAATATCGTGATATTATTTTAGGGCCATATCACTCACCCCTAGTCCACACACTTTTGGGAAATTAGATGCAGAAAGACTATCTAGATTTAAGGTGATGTATTAATACTTATTTTTTTGGCATCTCCCATTGGGGCTAGCCTTGGTGGACCATTCGTATCCATCCTGTCCTGTTCTGAACACCCTTCTCTTCTACGCCCGACCACCAGTGTCCCCTCTCTCACCACAACCAAAAACCTTCTACCTTGCTCTTTTTCTCCTGCCTGATTGTTCCATCCATAGAACTCTCTTTTCTTCTCTGCACATGCCCAAACCTTCTCAATCTGGCCTCCCTAACTTTGTCTCTAAAACATCCTACCTTTATTGTCTCTCTAATAAAAAGTCCTTTGTAACCTTGTCCATACTCGTCACTCCCAACGAGAATCGCGACATCTTCATCAGCCATTTTCAGCTCCCATCTGATGTTCAAATGCAAGTCGTTCTCTCAAACTGCTCGGCCAATAATGTAATAAATTATTACGGTGACACTGCCTGGAGCGAAAGCCAAGCCACAGGAGATGGACTAATCTAGCAAATCTGTGCAAGTCTAGCTGCGATGCCATGCTTCTGCCCTAGAGACATCTCAGCTGCCATCCTTATTTAACCCTCACCGGACACTTAATTTGAACAAAAGCACATGTGACTGACTAATCTCTTACCTGTCCACTGTGCCCTTAGTGCCGTCCAGCACCTCCACATTTAACTGGTCTGGAAGGCACCAGTTCACGCTGGACTCCTTGGTCTTTCCTGTGTGACGTGCCGAGTCGTACACACTCACTCTGCCCACCTGCACACACGCACAAAAATCCACATTATTTTTTATCCATTATTATAGTCAAAAATGACAATACAGTAATTCAAGTGTTGTGCAAGCCTATATCTAATGCAATTCTATGTGTGTGTGTGTAAACGTACCTCAGGATGGTTCAGTGTAAAGTTAGGAGGCAGGCTTTTGCTGAACTCCGCACTGTCTCTAGCCAACCGACAGCACACAGCTCGGGTCAGATGGCCGTGACTGTACAGGTACCCTGGAAGAATATGCCAAAACTGTCAGCCCTCTTCTGTTTTTGCTCTCCAGAAAATGTGAAATGAGGTCTGCGTCTGAGAATTACCTAAGGTGATGGAGCTCAAGTAGACAGGGTGAATGAAATGGCTGAGCAGCGCCCCCTGCAGTCCCAAAATGTTCCAGCGCATGATCTTGTCACTGCAGCTCATGGTCCTGAGGCGCTCGCCATGCTGGATGCCATCCCACGTGGGCACAATAGCACTGGACTCTACTGGAATGGTACCCTCACCTAAGAGGATATGACAAAAGAAAATGCTGAATCCATTTTAAATGCATAGAGGAATATGCTTGTCGTAGCAACAGTTTAAGGAAGGCCCTTTCCTGTTTCAGCATGACTGTGCTTCTGTGTACAAAGCCAGGTCCAAAAAGACATGGGCTGATAAGTCTGGAGAGGAGAACCGCCAGTGGCCTGCACAGAGCCCTGACCTCAACCATAATAAAAACCTTTAGGACAAACTGGAATGTTATTGCAAACCAAAAATCTCGTCCAATTTGTGCCTGACCATATGAATGTACCCAAATTTCCCACAGACATACTCCAACATATCATAAAAAAAGCCCTTCCAAAACAGTGAAGGCTGATATAGAATGTGAAATATAATACCCATGGTTCTCATATAGTATGTGATAAGTGTAACCGGTCAGTATGCAATCCCCCCCCTCCCCATTTTTCCTTCCGATTTAGCGCATCCAATTTGTCTTCCGCTGCTGACAGACTCCAGATTTGCATCCAAGGAGAGCATGCCGCTGCCCACGCCTTCTTTACACATGTACAGCCCTCCTCTTCTTGTCCGTCTCTTCTGCCAATCAGGTTCCTTACACAGCGTATGAAGACCCACCCACCCACCCACATAAAGTCCGGTCCCCACCCTGCAGATACGGTGGCCAATTTGTATCTGCTGCAGGCACTGCCCATTATGCTCGCCAGATGGCGCCCAGCCGACCGGTGGCAACACTGAGCCTCGAACACAGGAGTTCAGAAACTCGGTGCTGGTGTGTCAGCGGAATATCCCGCTGTGCCACCTGGGCGCCCAGTATGCAATTTTAATTCCTGACTGTAGCCAGTCTGTTACCCTAATAAGCATATTATTCAACTGACATGATACCGACCGTGCCACTTCTAGCTTCACAACGCACCAAGGGTTCTGGGCTTCTCAACATGTGGCCTGTAGCACACATGCAGCACGTGAATCATGGAATCATGCTTTTAGCGCTGCACATAAATGTGCATGGGAATGTCTATTTTATATACAATTGACAAATATATAATAAATGTTGGGCTGATGGTAGGTACTCATAGTTCACATGTTAGTCTGTTCTGTTTTGACAGCATATTAGGTGTAATGGCTCATTAGTGTAAATGGCGGGGAGGTGTACTTGATAAACGGTGTGAAAGAATATAAGCAATGCACACGGAACTCTGTAAGCAACATGCAGTATTAAACATAAAGTAATGAAGAGTAAGTAATCTATCCACCCCCACACAGCAGTCAATATAACACTGCCTGCCCGATGTGGTGCAGTTCCACAGACTGAATTAATTGGCCTGCTTCCACTAAAGAGCCAGACCAGATTTATGGCCGAGTTACATAAATAAGCCATCAGCATTTAAAACTGAATTAAGATTCAAATGTAATTGCATTAGAGTCGATGCGATGCCTCTTGCTTTCCAACAATTATGAGTCGCTATTTAATCGAGTCCATATAAAGGCCAGACTGTCTTACCGTTCTCCACTTTGGTCCTAAGTTTGCCTTGTTTAACATTCTCAAACAGGGGCATGTGAGCTGTGCCGGTGATGTCTGCTGCTTCGCTGCAGGATTTATCGAAAAGTGCCCCATCCCCACATGGAGCGGTGCTGGAAAAGAATGACAAAGAGCATGAAATTATCGATTACAGGGTTAGTTTAGGGCTATTATCTGTAAATGAGACACAGCATATTATTAAAGCCCATAACTGCTGAGATCTCAAGCTCCTGCAATCAAATCTCAGCTGTGCTATTGACAAGCCAGACATTTACAATTTCTGCATTTATCAAACGCTTTCATACAAAGTGACTTACAGTTGTGACAGTATACAATCTAAGCAATTGAGGGTTAGGGGCCTTGCTCAAGGGTTTAACAGTGGCAACCTGGCAGTGGTGGGGCTTGTACCGGCAACTTTCTGATTACTGGTCCAGTACCTTAATCACTAGGCTACAGGTGCCCCGGACACAAAGACACGACTGGCCACGTCTGGTGTGGGACGATGGTCAAACTGCATAAAAAGCATGAAATTACTGACCATAGGGTTAGTTCAGGGCTATTATCTGTAAATGAGACACAGCATATCATCGAAGCCCATAACCACTTAGATCTCAAGCTTCTGCGTTCAAGTCTCAGCTGTGTTATCGACCAGCCAGACAGCCACTCATGCTCAATTGCCTATGTCTGGTGGGGGACGATGGTCAAACAGGCTTCTTATTGCTGCATGAAATTACCGACCACAGAGTTTGTTTAGGGCTATTATCTCTAAATAAGACACAGCATATCATCGAAGCCCATAACCGCTTAGATGTCAAGCTCCTGCGTTCAAATCTTAGCTGCGCTATCGACCAGCCGGACGGCCACACACGACACGATTGGCCAAGTCTGGTGGGGGACGATGGTCAAACAGGCTTCTTATTGCTGCTGCTATTCCGGCCTCTGTCGGCCGGTTGAGGCACCTGCACTAGAGTTTGATTCAGAGATGGTAGTGCGCAACTCTGTACACAATGCAGCTCTCTGTGAGACCCATGTGAGACTCTGTGAGACTGTGACACGTGAGCTGTTTAGCTAAGATTCAAACCCGGGTCTGGGTGGTTCTTGTCTACTGCATTAGGACACTCAGACATTCATGCTCTGGCTGTGCAATGAATGTCTTACCTGATGTACAGATGGAACGTGATCCCATCTTTGATCTTGAGCATACGATCCTGAGCGACCTCAAATATGTTGTCCTCGTTGGGACTATCCCAAAGCTTCATTAACTCGCTGTACAAAAAGCTGTGCAGGAAAGAGAAAGTAAGCCGGGCAGAACCAAATACTGAGTCCAGACAGACATAATAAGTAAAGCTGCAGTGCGTCTACATTTACTTCTTTCATTAATATATTCATTAGAATGAAATATGATTCCATCACTGATATACTGAGAGACAAAATGCATCTGGAAAAAATGCCAATGTAAAGTGATACCGGATGAAGCCTCTTCTGGAAATGATTTCAGCATGGCAGTCGTTGACCGTATCGCCTTTAAGGCTCAGCTCTTCTCCTTTAACACAGCGATTTCCTAGAGTGGCAGAAATGACATTAAAATCGACACGTGTTCAGGCACGGCTGGCCTGTGAAAAAGATTAAACGAGATAGTCTGTGAAAAGACTAAATGAAAAAAGAAAAAAGAATGGAGAATTTATTCTTCTATCCATTAATAAGCAATTAAGTGATTAGGTGCATTTGCTGAGGCTTCATTTTAGTTTCGATTTCCCTATACTGCTGTGTCCACATGGACCACTCCGACGTCCCTTAAAAATGCCCTGGCGCAACTAATTTTAATAAGACGTCCGTCAGTGTACGTCGAAATGATTCCCAATTGCAACATCACGTGACCAGCGGGTGGTCCCTGGCTGTTTCCTTTTAAACGCTACTGGTGTAGCCTCACAAAGAGTCATATGATGTACTGAAAGTTACGCTATGCTTTCTGAGGATCATCCACCACACATGCAGGTGCCTCATTTTGCCAGCAAAGATCACAAATACATCAGCAATGAGGAATCCAAATGAACGACTCCCTCCCTCAAGAACGGCCATCTGCGCCTGTTGGACGTCCAGCCGCTTCAATAGCAAAGGTGGTATCCAAACTCATTAGAGCCAGAGCACCACATTGTAATCATGTATCAGCCAATCAGAGATTAAGATTCTGTCATCCGGGTCAGTACAGGATATGATCAATCCCCACCCTCTACACAAAGTCAGTTTGAGGTAATTATAATCCAGATTTGGAGCTTGTTTGACAAAGTGGTCTAATGCACTAGTCTATCATGTCTGAAATCGGAGTTCAAATCTCAGCTGTGCTAATGACCGGCCAGCACAGACACAATAGGCTGTGTCTGTTGGGGGACAATCGATGGAATTCCTCAGTATTGCTGCACAGAGATGGCGAATAACAAAGAGTTTAGCATAGCTCTCTGTATGCAATACTGATCCCTGTGTGAACCCACCCCTCTCAAGTGAAAAAAACAGTTGGCAACTGCACGTTAAGTATGACCCTCCGCGGTCAGGGTATGGGTCTTCAGAAGTAGAGGAGATTCAACTGGGTTACTGGGCACAACTAGATTGTTAGAAAAAAGGGAAAATAGAATTGAATAGAATAGATGAACGTGTTTAAAAAGTGTATTGTTAATACATTAATATATCTACAGAGACGTTGTATTGCACTGGCAGAGATGTGAACACACCCAACCTTCCCAACAGCAGACTCCAGGCAAGGTCGTTGGTGTCGTCCTAGTGCATTAGACCACTTTGTCACCTGATCGCCCACATTTTTACTGTTCAATGGCTAATTTTTTAATTCTTTAAAAACAACCACATAGGCAATTCCTCAGCCAGTGGATTTCAGCTTATTAGCACAATTGGCTTAATTACCTTCACTTAATAAGATAAAATTCAATGTATTTTAATGTGTTGAAACTGTTGAACAATACTGTGAATGGCTGATAGTTGAACCAATTGTGTTTAAACTTGATCTATTTTTAGGACTAATAGTTTGTGCAATTAAGTTTGCAATCAGCTTATTCATAAATATTTATACGTTTATTAATAAGTATGGCCTCAGTTAAATCAATTAATGATTTAGCACCCAGCACTTCTCCATATCCCTATTCAAACCTTGCTTTTTGATCTGTTCTATCAGTGATCATATAAGGTGCTTCTACAATATTGCTTCTACACTGATTAGACAAAATATTAGGACTACCCACCCACCATGGTGTCAAAACAGCTCAGACCAACTGAGACAGTCTCCACAAAACATCTAAAGGAGTCTTGTGATATCTGGTTTGACTTCTAAAAATGCATTGTCGAGCACTATGATCAAAACACTGTTTGCTGATGCTGCTGTAAAGCCAGTGTGTACGTAACGGGGGTGTTCAAGCTTTTGACACAAGCCCTGAGGCGAGATGTATCCAGCTGTCAGCAGATCTTATGAAAACGTGTGTGTCTGTGTGTACACATGACACGTACCTGTACCCAGGCTGATGACTGTGCCTAGGCTGTCAGCACTTCTCTTCATAATAATGGTGGCAAGGATTTTCCTTCCCAGAAGGCAGTGCTGAATGCGAGCAGTGAGTGCGTTGAAGCGCTGGTGACTCAGCATGGCGATCTGATCATGCATTGTGCTTCCGGTTACCGGCAACTACACACACACACACACACACACACACACACAGGACATACATGATATTTTAAAAGGCCTTTTGTTATTAATATTATACAAACCTCATTTCCAGGAGCGTTGGGACAATTGGTAAAGCAAAATAAAAAAAGAATTTGTGAGGTGTTGAACCCCCACTCTGTGTCTACAAAGTCACAATCCCTGACATAGTCTTGCTGTAATAATCATGAACTCCGTGAGAAAAGATGTGTCTTTCTAAAATCCTAATATACTCCTCCGTATCAATGGTACCTTAAAATACATGTATGGTCACTCAAAGTTGATCAGTGAACACATTGGATTGGATAATTACAACTACTATTATTAAGATCACAATATTCAGATTGTAACTTTCTCTACTGCTGCAGACCCCAAACCAGACCGAGGAGAGACGCACACTTTAATGAACCCTCTCCGACCAGCAGTTACCAAGCGCTTCTTTTCACCTGGCAAAAATAAAGTCTCACAGAGAGCAGTAATGCCTTACCATCTGCAAATCAAATGTCTTAGATGTAGGTGCCTCAACTGGCCAGCAGAGGCCGCAATTGCAGAAGCAGCAATGAGAAACGCATTCGACTCTCAACAACTCTTCACAGCTGTATTATTATAATAGTAGTAGTATTAGACTCAACAATATTATTTAAAGTGTTATTATTCATCCATTCATTGTCTGTTTTATCACTGCTTTATCCTATTAATGGTCGCTGTGGGTCTGGTTTACTGGGCGATAGACAGAAAACATCCTGGACAGGTTGCCAGTCCATCACAGGACAACACACACACATACACTCTCATACCTAAAGAAAATTTAGTATCTCCAATTCACCTCACTTGCATGTCTTTGGACTGTAGGAGGAAAGGGGAGCTTCCGGAGGAAACACTCGCAGACAAGGGGTGAACCTGAACTCCACACAGAAAGGACCTGGACCACTCCACCTGGGAATCAAACCAAGGTCCTTCTTGCTGTGAGGTGAGAGTGCTACCCAGCGAGCCACTTACATAGTACAAAATATGATTGTTGTCTTTTAAATTAATATTATTATGATGATTATTTCTACTACTACTATTATTGTTATTCCTACAGAAGTACTTCAAAGTCTTTTGATAAGCCTTCTCAAAAGAGTGGCACTTATAACTGAAAGGATGACCATATTGGCCACATATTTGGAAACTGGACACACCAATGCACACCGTGTCACAGAGTAAGGGAGTAGGTGTGGCTGACAGACAGGTACCTCTGACGTGAGCTCTCCGGTGCGTGCAGCTTTCTCCGCTTCACCTATCAACACTCGGAGCGCTGCATCTGCCGCCTCCTGTTTGCCCTGCTTTTTATTACTGGCACACACGGGAGGAAACCAGCGACCGCCCAGCTTAGCTTGATACGTGAACCTGAAAGAGGAAAAAGAGACGTGTGAAGGGTAAAATAATAGTCTCTTATAATATTTACAGTAATACTGTGTGTGTAACTGAAGACGGTTCCTTTAAACACTCTAGGCCATGACTGATTACTTTTGGACTGCACATGAAGCACAGTGTGGCCACCGTTTCTAAATATTAAGTATGAGGAAGGCCATATGCACTATTCAGTTTCTAGGTAACAGTTTGGGAAAGGCCCTTTTCTCCAATCATCATTAGGATTCCAATAGATCTGCTGTACAGATGAAACTCAACAAAGAATAAAAATACATTACGAGAAGCAGGAGTGAAAACCCCTACTAATTATTTTCAGCCACACCAGTTGCTAAAAGGTGTATAAAACTAAGTCTGTTAAATAAATACCATCCTTTCACATTTATGGCGACGCTTGAAGAAGGCAGACACTATCCTGTGCACAATGCAAGGTCAGAAAAGACATAATTCATTCGGTTTAGTCTGACCACACTGCTTCTGAACACCAACTAAGGTTTGATGTGACAAATACTGTGTTGACTAAATAGGTACAAAACCCCACAGAGACAGTCTGACTAGAATACAGGTGGTGAGGTAAATAAGATGCAAGGCGAAGAATGCTCAAACGGCAACCTAACATTTTGCTTTCTGGAATATTTTTTTCCCCCAAATATCGTCCAACTGAGGATGCTAAACCCACAGATACGGACGGATGATAATATTCACAAATTCATGCTCCGGTTTTAACATAGTCTACACTGATGCACTTCCATTGAACACAAGGTTCAAAAAGCTGAATTGGAGAATAAAATCTAACAAAACTCCTCTGCCATATAAGACAAAAAAGTTGAGGACATGTCTGTTTACCTAGACTATAAAATATTTAACTATAAAATATAAACTGCTAGGATTCAAATGGTGATCTCAGCATTTGTGGGCTATCAAGCTGGCTATCTAGACTTAATAGGTAGCACTTAAAGTGTAGACTGATTAATAAGAATGGTGCAGATATCAGTTAAAAAATCTAATCCACAACATAAAGTGTGTTAGAAGCTAAGGGATTTAAATACTTCCTAAAGAGTGAAAGTGTGCTAGGCTAGGTAAACTGCAATGCCTGAATCGAAATTACTCAAAAAAGGGGCTGAGAGCACATTTAAGCACACATTGTACTGGACAATATCAAAATAAAATATTTAATTAAATGTTGGCTCTTTGATTAATTTAAGAACACTGCTGTTGAGTGACATCTGCAATATACATACAGTAGGTCTTTATTACTAAGGCATGTTGTGAATGTGTGTGTTAGGGAGGTGTTAGAATACCGTGGATCATGGGGTGGTCCGGACTGGTTAACCATACGGATCTCTGCAGCGAAACCTCGTGAGCGTGCGTATTCGAGCAGGCCTGACACAGGGTTGTTGTTCAGGTGGTTGATGAGATCGCCAACTCCTGCCTCGTGTGCTGCCTGCAGCTCGGCCGCCGTCAGCGGGGGCAGCGATGGACACTGTGGCATAGCTGCCGGCGACTCGCCATCACCTGGTGAGCTAAATGTATGCTGTGGCTGGCATAAAAAGAGTCATGTGTCATGTGATTGATCATATGAAGTATGGACATTGACAAAAGTGTGGAGAACAATAAACATGGCAAAAGTATAACATATATTTTCCTTTATTTAATCCTTGTTCCTTCTTGCTCCTCATTGAATGTGACCTTCTGTACTTTTATTTTTACCTCCTCATTTTCATATTGTCAAACTTCCAAAAGCCCCTTATCCATTCCTCACTTGTGAGGATGATGAGTGGGCAAGACTTATTGACTAGAGGATATAAAGGCTAAGGCATCTGGTTTGGACCAACAGAAGAGCTACTGTGGCTCAAATGGCAGATCATGTTAATGCTGGTGATGAGGTCAATGTGTCTCAACACTGCATCAAACCTCTAGGCAACCATGACCAACAGATCAAAAACGCCTGTTAAGCAAGCCAAGGGTGACAGTGGCAAGCAAAAACACCCTTACAGGAAAAAACCTTAAGAGGAACAAGACTCAGCAGGGACCCCCATCCTCCTAGGGTGGCCTGAAAAATAATTTGAATGAATAGGATTTGGCATCAGGTTGCACTGTAGGACGATGAACCTCTCAATGCATGGAAGATGAAGGACCTGCTGGTAATATCATGGTACCGGATAGCACAGGACTCCTTCCGATGTCTCCTGGAGTCCATGTGTTGGCAAGTCAGAGCTGGTTTTAACAGCATTTTGGGTGGGTGGTTTGGCAGACGGGCGTATAGCAGTGTCATCAACAGATAGCACTCTTTCGCACTTCTGCTTTCATTTGCAGTTGGGTTGCACCTGGAGTCCAGTGACTTTCAGTGTGATAGAGCTATAAACTCTGTTAAAATAATCATTTTCAGTCATAAATGACAGCAAACACACCTTTACTTTCATTCATCTCTCTTCTGTAAACAAATATCCTTGAGTTAATTCTCTGACTACAAAACTATTTAAAAACTTCATACCTTGTTGAGCTGTAGTTTCCCCTCTGCCATGAGAGTCTTTACAGCTTCTTCTGCCGCCAGCTGCCGGGCGGCCTTCTTGCTAGGCGCGAAAGCCTCTGCGAAAAGACTGTCCCCGATCTTCACTTGGAATCTGAACCTGATGCAGAGAGAAAAGGGACATTAACTATTTAGCAGCAATGAACCTAGTGTTATCATTATTCTCATTACCTTAACTATTTAGCAGCAATGAACCTATAATTATTATTCTCATTAACACCATTACCTAGGGTGTTTTCACACGTGCACTTTTACTCTGGACAGAGGTCTGTTTGGACCTCCCACTTCGATACGTTTGGGCATGTGTGATGGTCATGGTCCCAATTTCTTTTTTTTTTTATGGGCTGCTCCCATATTTAGAGGTCACCAAGTGGATCTGGTCTGTATACTAGACTTGGCACTGTTTTTACACCAGACGCCCTTCCTGATGAAACCCTCTTATTTTTACTCAGGCTTGGGACCGGCACTGGGAGCACAGTGGCAAGTTCACTTACCAGTGTTTTCAGCCACCACCCCTTTTCTGCTTATTGGTCAGATGTGTTTGAGACAGGAGCAAGAAAGTAAATACAGGAAAAGGTCCTGTGTTTTAGACTAGTACATGTTTATGTAAAAAAAAAAAACATGAAACAGGGGCAGAGATGTCATTTGTTTATTGCTGTGGTAATTTTCTGGGCAACATACCAGGCTAAACTACATCAGCAGAATACCAAATTCACTTTCAAGGCACTTTGCAAAGAAGACTTGCTGAGCAGAAGGTGGCAAGCTAATATTAAGAACGTACAACAAAATTTGGGATGGGTCAGATAAGGTCGGACCATGTGTTCACCACAAACAAACTTCTCAAGAGCTCCAAGACCACGTCCTTCTAAAGGTCTCGACCAAAGCAATTCACACCGAGGGGGAAACCAAACCTGAGTATGATTTAATCAGACTAAAAAGTGCTTGGATGCGGACCAGGCTGTGTGTAAAAGCATAAGTGTTTAAGTATAACTACACGGCATATAAATAAATCCAAATGATGTTTTATTGTAGAATGGCTTATACACACGAGCCAAAACATTAGGACCAGCTGTCTAATTTGCAGTCAGTGGATAGGGGTTACAATGGGCACTTTGACTGGTCTGCGACTATGCAGCTGCACACATAGAAGGGTACGATGTACTGTGTTGTGACACATTCACCTCATTACTAGGATTAAAATAATTAGCAAATTGAGCCACAGTAGCTCTGTTAGCCATCATGTCCTCTGGTATCAATAAATCTTGGTCGCCCAACAACCTTTGTGATTGACCACTGTTGATGGGTTCTCACCATGGCTGCCTGTAACCACGTCTTCTTGTTTTAGAGTCGTGCCAAGTCGTCTGGCCATAATGATTGACTTATCAAAGTCACTCAGGTGTTTATGCTGATAATATCTGCTCCATTCTGGGAGGAGATACAGTTGCATACGTGCCAGGACGAGTCGGCTCAGGAACAATCAATCACTTTGCTGTATGCCACACTATACCGTTAACACTACTAACACCCTGGACTACACACTGAGACCTATTATTTATTATCATTTGCACCTGCACCTGCATACACTCTCTACCTTACACATATCTGCACAATTATTTACCCAATTATACAACAGTTAGTACCGACCTTACAATCTGATTGGTTGAGAAGCGTTCTAACCGTGCTGATATTCGTGATAACAGCACGGCCTTTTCACACCATAACCGTATTACTCCGCTGACGCGTTGCCAGTAACGACAAGCTTCATGCACACAAACGCGCACGCAGGCGACACAGACTTTATTCCCAATCGCGTTTTAAATCCGTTATACACAATCTAGTGCACTATGTAGGGAACATAAATCTGCGATCTGATACACAATCTAGTGCACTGTGTAGGGAACTTTAATGTGTTTGTAACGCGAACAGTTAGTAGCTCCCAAGAGTTCTGTTATCACCCACATCCTTTGGTGTGTGTGTGAGAGGTTTTTTATTTCTTTTTTTCCCTTCGGAGGTTCTTGCCTTCTTTTTCTTCTTGTTCTTCTTGTTCTTACCTCCCTAAAATGAGTTTTTGCAACTTAGGATGTCTGCTTTGTAGTGTTAAACTTTATATTGTTATTGTTATATATATATGAAAGACGAATAGGGTGTTCCAAGTACCAAAAAAATAAAATGGTTAAATTGTATACTTTTTTTATTTAATATTGTGCACAAATATGTCACCTATGTAAATATGTTTTTTTTTTTTCTCAGCATTTTGCTTATTTGATAATTTTAGTGTTGTTGACACACAACAAGGGCACAAAAATTTCATTCAGCGCAACGACTAATTTATGACAAAATACACACACAAGGAACAATCTTAGCCACTTCAAATTTATAAGTTTAGTATATCTCTTACAAAAGATTTAAAACCTCAGAAGAAACTGTACTTACTCTGTTTTGAATTTTCTGTGCATTGTTTGTACTCTAATGCATCTTGGGATTTTGTTTATTTGTATACAAGATGTTTTTGCTACACATTCTATTCTATTTGAAACCTAATCAAACTCTGTTTTCTATGAAGCAGGCCTGGATTCTCTTGCATTCACATGAAAAATATATATAATAATTATTTATTACAGTTATTTTAAGCAAATGTTTTTGTTGCACTGTATGATGATTTTATGTTGCACTGAATGACATACTCCAAATTATCCTGTTACATCAGAATATTCATGACTTAATTTGTTTTTAAGTTCTTTATTGATTAAAGTAGCAGTAGTAGAATGAAAATATGCCACACCAGTGGCAAGTATGTGTTATAATATTACTACATCATGAAAAAAGTAAGGCAATGAAAAACATAGCTAATGAAGCCATCATAACAACTTGTAAGGCACCAGAACAGTGTGGAAGTGTGGAATTTGTGTCATAACACGTGAAAAAGTTGCTGCAGTAAATCTAAATTCATTCAGCCGTGAAAACCATTTGAAGTCGCATTTTATTTCATGAACTGAACAAATGTTTTCCAGTCTTTTGTTGTTAACCTTGAGGTTCTTGCTGTACATGGCTTTGGTTCTGCGATTATGATTTTGACATCAGACTTAAGGTAGAAAATTTCATCAGGTGGATTTGGCCACACAAAGGAATTTCTGTTTCAATTTTGTAGCATGCAGCTAACTTGCACCTCATCTCCTACAGACAGCAGTACCTGCCCAACGAATGGCAGGTCATCGTACTTGACATTAACAAATTCTCAGGGACCACTTCATCAAAAACATAATTATTAATATTCATTGTAATTACTGATGTTATTAAGGAAGAATAAGACAGAGCCAGGATTCAAACCTTTAACCTTCTGACTGATGGCCCAAAGCCCTAACAGTACCTTTTGTGATAGCTCAATACAATTTCTACAAATTCACTTGTGTAATACTCTGTCTTACCGTGGGTCATGCGGCGGACCCTCCTGCCCTGTGCTGATGAATTCATGTTGGTTGCCGGTACGTTGACAATGCTCCATTAGAAGAGAAACAGGGTTCTTGCCTCCTGGAAGGGAGCGAGCCAGCGCCTTTGGTGGTCCCTCTTCATCCTCCTTTACCACAGTGAGCCAAAGTCACAAAGCACAGAACAAGAAAGACAAAACACAGTCCAGAATGATGAAAAAATAATCACACAATTCTAAATCAAGCCTATGGCAATAGATTAAAGAAATTTGATTTGGGATGTTAATGATCATTTCACCAGGAGGTCATTGTTTGAGGGGATTTCTCATTGGTGCTGCATTTGCAGCCTCTGTTTGCTGGTCGAAAAATAAAAAAATAAAACACGGCTCTGCTAGATCTGCTATGGCAAAGTGTGTGTACAAGCTTATGGTCAGAATTTGCCACAGCATCAGCTTTCTAGCTGTCACGCTCGCAGTCTCAGCTCCGCTCTCAACTCAATTAATGATTCAGTAGCGTTAAATCAATTGCCCTAGAGGTTATCAGATTATCTGCTAATCATTTACATCCCTATTCTAAAAACTCACAAAAGAATCATCTGCAGTATCATTTGTCTCAGCCATCACAACGGCAGGTTGATCTTCATCCTTCTCATCACCAGTTCCCTCAAGCTCTCTGGTGAGAATATACAGGGTCTTCGCAGCTGCATCCTTTTTAGCCAATTTCTTGTTTGAGGCTTCGGCTGGTGGGAACCTGCGTCCATCCAGCATTACCTGCATCCGGAACCTTGAAGGAACAAGATGCATTAGTGAAATGCATGAAATGAAAGTTCCTTGTACACACACACAAAAAAAACTTGGCTAACTAACCGGGGGTCATGTGAGGGTCCGGACTGTTCAAGCAGAAGAAATTCACAGTTATAGCCCAGGTATTGGGCATACTCCATCAGGCCACTGACAGGGTTCTTGCTGCTCGCCTCCTTTAGCTTCTGCAGCTTGCTATCTTCCAAACTCACGCTTGAAGATGGTGGCGCTGCCAGCGACACAGCGACCTCTGATTTGATCGAGTTCAGGAACTCAGGGATGTCGTCTGAAGCCCACTCCGACATCCCTCCGTTTCTTTCCGTTTTGTCTTTGGCAACTTTTTTGAAAGCTGCCAAGTCAGAATGTGATCCATTCCCTAAAGGACCCTCTTTGTTCTGAGGAGTCTTATTCTCGGGCTGGTTTTCCCAGTTCACTAATTCAGACAGCTCACTTGAATCCTGTGACAAGCCTGGTATACAGACTGTATTTTGGGTGAATGAATCTTCATTAAGGTCCATCTCTTCCTGTTTTTCAGGAACAGCGACAGATGCTTTCCGCTGCCGGTCCATCTTGACCCGTTGGTGTGCAGATAGCTCCCACATATGTGTTGACCTCTCTTTGCTGCAACTGAGATCGCCGTGCTTTTCCATTTCGTTCAGTTTGGAAACAATGTGGTTGGCACTTCGAAAACCCAAGTTTTTGGCGATCTTCAATGGACTGGCTTTGCCAGACTCATAGAGGAAGTGCAGGATCTGCTCCTTGTTATCTTTAGCATCCATCATTGTGGCAGAATCTTGTTCCAGTGCAGTAGTTGGAAATGTGTTTGGGTCAGAATCTAGAACTTCTTTTTCAGAGTCCTCTTCAAATTCCTCACTGGAATCACTACTGGCTTCTATTGAGGTCGTACTCAAAGAGTTGCTGTCAGATTTTACTGCCTGACTAATTTCCTGGTCTTGCTGTATAAATGTACCCTGAGGAACCTCCGCATCAGTTGCAGTTCTAAGCTGTAGTTTGCAACTTCCTTGGGAGGACTCACCTTCCTTACAGAGTCTCCAAAGAGGAGGATACCCTTCTAACTTTACTGCTTGATTTAACTTCGACAACGAATACAGCGCTTGGTTGACTATCTTCTTCGGCAAGCGGAGCTTTCTGCCTAAAAACTTGGCCGAGAGGGTTTCACCTCGTTTTAAGGAGGTCAAAGAACCGAGAACCTGCTTCTGGATTTCAGGGGTCAGCTTTAGGTAAGAGCTACCTGAGGTTGAAACTCTATTTGCAGATATACTAAAGGACAGGACAGTGCTAAAGTTCTTTGCCCTTACTAAACGATCTTCTTCTAGTGACAGACCATAAAAGTTTGAAGAAATAGAGGAGATGTCACACGTTCTCTGGCTGGCCCTGTAATTCTGATACTGATTATGCAGGCCCCTTGAACCAGACTGACTTGTAGCTCCAGGTGTAAATCTATCAAAGGAGCCCTTCTCCCAGTTCGGCCTATTTTGACTATAGCCTCCTCTTTTCTTGTAGTTGCTGGTACTTTGGAAATTATAATATCCTGCTCCTGCCTGTCGCTGGGGACGTCCGACAGGGGTTTGGGGCTGCCCTGATTGTTGCCTCGTATACCTGGGTGGCTCAGTACTCTGCCCCTTAAGGAGCGAAGCCTGCTGCTGGTGAAGGTCTGTAACTTCGTCTTTATACCCGATGTTATGTTGTGCTTCGTTTCGATTGTAAGATTGGAAAGAACTGCTGGAATAGGCTCCAGGAGGATACTGGAAGTGCCCCAAGCTTGGGTTTCTGGGGTAAGCTGGAAATATTTGGGGCCGAATATCTTGACTAGATCTGCCCTGATAGGGTGGAAAAGAGAATCGCTGGTGTTCTTTGAAGTCTTCTCCTCTACCTCTGCTCATAGCGCAGAAGTGGAGGAAAAAGAAGCCCGAACCTGGGCACTGACCCACTGCCCTCTGGCTTGGAGGTAAGGATGGGGACCAACAAAGCCACAAAACACTGATCTGTATTATTTCTTTATGCTGACGGTCTCGAAGTTGAACACAGCTTCACCTAAAAACAAAAATAAGTAGAAATTAGTAAATTAAAAGACTAACAAGCTGGGACAAAAGTACAAAGATAACATTCAGCATTTTTTCTGACAAACCTAATTGTAATAAGTAAGACTAAGGTTAAACCACTGTTCTGGAAGGTTCCACAATAAGCAGTTTAACTGGTAACTGGTGAGGTCATCAAGACTGAGAATAAAAGAAGCATCTACCAAAGGTTTAATCTATGCAAGCAAAGATCTGTCATGGTTTACCACTTGAACTGACTGACAATTGTCTTATGATGTTTGGCACAATGTCAGAATGTCTTTCACCAACTACAGTTCATAATATCATGAAACAATTCAGGGAGTCATAGGAAACCTTGGTGCGTAAAGGCCAAGGACGGAAACCGCTGCTGAATATGTGTGACCACCAAGCCCTTGGGCGGTGTTGTTTAAAAAAACCATAAAGCTACCATGATAGATATAGACACATGCCTTCAGGAATATTTTGAAAAATCATTGTCAATTAACACAGTAAATGCTCCATCAAGAAATGTAACCTGAAACTGTAGTATGCAAAGAGGAAGCACACACGGACACGGGGAGAACATGCAAACTCCACACAGAAAGGACCCGGACTGCCCCACCTCGGGATCAAACCCAGGACCTTCTTGCTGTGAGGCGACAGTGCTACCCACTTAGCCACTTGCCCTCAAAAAGTGCAAAAAAACAGCATCTGTGATGGCATGGGGGACATCAGTGCGCAGGGCATGAGTGATCTGCATGTATATGAGTATACCGTTGATGCAAACACTTAGAATGATATTTTGGGAGACATATTGTCTTTTCCCAGGCACTACATGTCTATTTTAGCAGGACAATGCCAGGCCTCGTTCTGTATGAGATACAACAGCATGGCTTCGTAGACATAGAGTAGGTGTACTTGACTGGCCTGCCTGCAGTCCAGATCTGTCTCCTATTGAAAATGCATGACGCATCATGAAGAGAAGAATCGGACAATGGTGACTATGGATTGGTGAGCAGCTCAAGTCTTGCATACAGTAAGAATGGGCAAAAAGTCTACTTGCAAAACTGAAAAATGTTTCATCTTTCCTGGAAATAAGGTTTGTACAACAAAACAAAATTACACACCAAATGAAACTGCTACCCAGTCTACACCACAAAAATAAATATATCTAGTTGCAACTCTATATCTAGTTAAAGTCTAAGACTAGTGTAATTCAATAACTCTGTAACTGGCCTTGAGAATAAATTATTCATTTTGTTGTGACACAGACTACTTATTTTTTGCCTTAGCAGCTATTTCGCCAATTCTCGCACTGACCCTAAAGTGAGGCAGTCCATCAGAGAAAAGCAGATATTAGGAAAGACATGAGCACATTCAAGGACAAATTGTCTCACTGTAACTGAAATTAGACAAAGCAATTACTAGGAAGAACATAAAGCATTACAGTCTAATCACTGAGGTTTAAAATACACAAGGCAATTTAGCAAAAACTACTATTTGCATTGTTAACAAACAAAGATAGGCATTTTAATGGAATCAAGACCTTGAGGTAAAAAAAAAAAAAAAGAAAAGAAAAAAAAGAATTATTTCAGGCAGGCAGGCATTTCTTTTTAATTTCTTTTTAAATGTATGCATCAAGGGATAAAATGGCAATTATATCCACTAAAAATTCAATATTCAACACAAAGTGCAGCAAAGTCATGGGGTCTGAATAATTTCTATTATTAATTTTCCAATAATTTCTGTACTTACATGACCTCATTACATTTGGATACTGGGTTGCTCATACCTCAAAGGGGGCAATTTTAACTTGTCCATGAGTAAACGTCTGGTGTCATTTAATTCCTTGCACTTAAGCTGTGCTCTTTATTAATGTCACTTTTGAAGTTGCCAAAAAGCTAATCTCTCTACTGCTTTTCTGCTACATCTGCATGAATTAGGGATGGTTATTTTTTAAGTAGATAAGGAAATATTACAGGTTGTCAGATGCAAACTATATGTAAACAGAAGGGGATTGTGCCATGCAACACTGGTTTCACATAGGCCTAAACCTCACACTTAGAAATGTTAGTGTGATGGTATCTCAGCTACATTATAAACACAAATGTTAAGACACCCACTGTCAAACTTTATGTTTTGTTGATTTCCTTTAATGGGAACAAACTTCTGCACTTGATGATAGACCATGTGGAAAGTTGTGGCACATATATGCACACATTTATATTTTTATCCAGATCAATTTTTAAACAATATAAGGTCGGCAATTAGGAGTTAAGGTCCTTGCTCTGGTGCTCAACATGTTGGTCAGCCAAGACTCATTAACGCCCAACAGAAAAGCTATTGTGGCTGAAATTGATTTGTTTATTAGGATTTCTTTTTTTTTTTTACACTTTTGGTTACATTCATGACAGGAACGGTAGTTACTCATTACACAAGATTTATTAGTTCACACAAGGTTATACGGAACACAGTCATGGATAATTTATTATCTCCAATTTACCTCTTTATTTTGCATGTCTTTGGACTGTGGGAGGAAACCGGAGCACCCGGAGTAAACCCATGCAGACACGGGGAGAACATGCAAACTCCACACAGAAAGGACCCAGAACGCCCCACCTGGGGATCGAACCCAGAACCTTCTTGCTTTGAGGCGACAGTGCTACCCACTTAGCCACCGTGCTTCCCTGGCTAAAACTGAAGATCATAATACAGGTAATGAGACAAAGTGTCACAGTGTCGAACCCCATACAGACGAGTTAAAAGTGCCTGTCCAGCATCAAAAGCACTACAATGAGCAGCATGCAGTCATAGGAATTGAACATCTGAGCAATTGAAGAAGGTCTACTGGTCTGATTAGTTGTCCGATTACTTGCAAATGTAAATATTTAAAATACTTTGTCTTAGTTATTTCTTCCAGTTTTTTTTTAAGTCTTAAGTTTTATTTTACACTTAACATAGTTTTTGTTATTTATATTTTCTTATGCTACACACACCGAGACCTAAGTAACTGCATTTCGTTTGAATGACAATAAAGCTGAGTCTGAGTTAATCCTATTTTCCAGTGAAAGAAAAGTCAACACGTTAAGGCTAGTCCTGGACCAGCTCCGACCGATAGCCCAGCCACTTCTAGACCCACTCCAGTTCGCCTACCTGCCACGTCTGGGAGTTGAGGACGCCATCATCTACCTGCTTGACCGAGTCTATACTCACCTGGACAAGCCAGCCAGCACGGTGAGGATCATGTTTTTTGACTTCTCCAGTGCATTCAACACAATTCATCCGGCTCTTCTGGGTGAGAAGCTGACAGCGATGCAGGTGGACACCCCCCTCGTGTCCTGGATTACAGACTACCTGACCGGCAGACCTCAGTACGTGCGCCTGCAGCACGGTGTGTCGGACAGAGTGATCAGCAACACCGGAACACCACAGGGAACTGTTCTCTCTCCCTTCCTCTTCACCCTCTACACCACGGACTTCAGCTATCGGACTGAGACCTGCCACCTTCAGAAATTTTCTGATGACTCAGCGATAGTTGGATGTATCAGCAAGGGTGATGAGGACGAGTACAGGGCTACGGTGAAGGACTTTGTCACATGGTGCGAGCTGAACCATCTACAGCTTAATGTGACAAAGACAAAAGAGCTGGTTGTGGACATGAGAAGAAAAAAGGCACCGGTGACCCCTGTGTCCATCAATGGGGTCAGTGTGGACACTGTTGAGGACTACAAATACCTGGGAGTGTACATAGACAATAAACTGGACTGGAGTAAAAACACGGAAACCCTCTACAGGAAGGGCCAAAGTCGTCTCTACTTTTTAAGACGGCTAAGGTCTTTCAACATCTGCAGGACTATGCTAAAGATCTTTTATGAGTCTGTGGTGGCGAGTGCTATCCTTTATGCAGTTGCATGCTGGGGCAGCAGGCTGAAGGTGGCAGATGCCAACAGACTGAACAAACTGATCCGTAAGGCCAGTGATGTGGTGGGTGTGGAGCTGGACTCGCTGACGACAGTGTCAGAGAGGAGGATGCTGTCTAAGCTGAAGTCCATTATGGACAATACCTCTCACCCGCTGTACAACACACTGGAAAGACGCAGAAGCACGTTCAGTCAAAGACTCATTCCACCCAAAAGCACCACGGAGCGCCACAGGAGGTCATTCCTACCTGTGGCCATCAAACTTTACAACTCCTCACTTAAGTAATAGACCTTACAATACGTGCAATATGATAGTTGTATCATAAATAGTGCAATATATGTCACCACTGCATCTGCCACTTTATTTTAAGAGCGTTTTAAGTGTATTTTAAGAGCGTTTTGCCACTTTATTTTAAGAGCATTTTTACTTTACTTTACTTTTTAATATATTCTTACCTTTTAATATTCTTAATACATATATACAATCTGAGCAACTGTAACATCTGAAATTTCCCCTCGGGGATCAATAAAGTATTCTGATTCTGATTCTGATCTGATAAATGACCTACAGGTATGTCCTGGTACCTGATACCACAGAATTCCTTGATGAAGGTTAGAGTTGTTTGCCAGGATATCAAGCAGGTGGTCCTAATGTTTTGGCTCATTTCTGTGCGCGTATTTATTTAACATTTGGCAACCTTGTAACATGTTCAACTAATCAAACTAATCAATCATAGAGCCACGGTGTTTCATACACTTGACATTGCTAGCGATTGTATATGAATTATTAAACAAATAAGTACAAGTGCAAACTATCTCCTTGACTATGCAATACAAAAGTAAGAATTAAACGAAGTTTTACTTAATATAATAATTGTAAAAGGTGTGTGACCTTACTGTAATTATGTAGTATGAAACAATATGGTTGAAGCAGCTCAATACGTACCTGAACAACAGAACTTGCTAACAAAGGCGCAAAAAGTCACAACAGGGCTGAAACCTCCTTTACAATCCACAACACCCGAAAAACTAAGAAAAATAACTCGCTAAAATAAACCAGAAAACACAACTAAAAGCAAAAATGAGCTATTTATATTAAAATCGTGTCCGGCAGGTGGATAGAACTGCAGCTAAAACAACGACCCGGTGTTTTACGTTCTGTTCTGTATGGTGTTACAATTCAACCGCTATTTAGCTCAACTTATCCACCCAAATTCACTTTATAAACTTAATGTGAGTCAATTAAGTCTGGAAAATCCGCAAAAATCTGCTATTTGGAAACAAAACCAAGCGTGAAGCGCCCGCTAAAAAAGGAAAACAGCGACTGTGTTTCACTTTCCTTTCTTCCAAATTCAAATCAGGTTCGTTTCACAGGTTCAATCAACACAGCGGCCGACAGGAGGCGCCAGAGAGTCGTATGACCTGAATGGCGCTGTGTACAAAGTCAGTGTGCATTCATTCATCGTCTGTTTTACCACTATTTTATCTTATTCAGGGTCGCGGTGGGTACAATTCACCAGGCGAAAGGAGGGAAACACGCTGTGCAGGTCGCCAGTCTATTACAGGGCAAACACATGCACACACACCTAGTATCCCCAATTAACCTGACTATGTTTTTGGACTGTGGGAGGAAACCAGAGTTTGTTGTGTTTGTTTGTGTTTATTGCCATTCCAGCTCAATTAGGCTACGTACATGGCATTAGAGGTAGGTTCAAAACCAAGTTTAAGTTAAATGAAAATTGCTGTTCTGTATTTGGCTTTTAATCTTTATGTAATTCAAGAAATTCTGGATTTTTTGTGGGTTATTGTGTTCAAAGAGGTCTTTCATATTAGTGTCTTTGTAAAATATTTTTCTAATATCATCGATGGCTTGGCATTCTGTCAGGATATGTTTTATTGATCATTGTGATCCACAGTACGGGCAGTTTGGCGCATCTTCCCCCAAGAGAAGGTGTCTGTGCGTCAAGGCTGAATGTCCTATACGGCATCTCGTTAACACCGTTTGGTCGTGTCTTTTTACTGGATATTGGGTAGTGGTCCTGTCGAGTCATGGCTTGATTTCATACAGTTTGTTGGCTGTGTTATGATTCCATTGCTCCTGCCATGTGTTCTTACAAAGCAATCTGACTGTGTAGAGGGCATCAGTGGGTGGGACATAGCACCAAGTGATCTGTTTTTCTGCAGCTTTCTTTGCCAGGTCGTCTGCTTTTTCGTTGCCCTTGATATTGCAGTGGCTGGGGATCCAACAATAGGTCTTTCTCCATAGCTAAGAGCTCTAAGATTAATGGGTGATCCGTTCGGAGGGATAGCAGTGCTTGGAAGCATGATTTGGAGTCTGAACACATTAAGAACAACTTGTGTGGGCTTATCTGAAGGTAATTCATGAGGAAACCAGAGGAAAACCCCTGCGGCCATGGGAAGAACATGCAAACTCCATCTGTTAATCAAACCCAGGATCTTCTTGCTGCGACAGTGCTACCCACAAAAGTCAAAACACAGTGTATGTACAATTGAATTGGTTGAACACTTGTTACAAATAGGTTGTAATGACTGTTGCGGCAGATAAATATTTAAATAAAGACGTATTACTTTGTTAATTATAGCGCTATTAGTGCATAAATGGGTCCAGTATTCACACAAAAGGAGGCCTGTACACAAAGTCGCCACACCCAGACACAACGTGATACTACAGTTAATAAATACTTCAACATCCAACTCCTTTCATTTCATGCTGGATCTTAGTGTTCACGGTTTAGCGTCATATTTCTTGGGCCACCAAAATCCATCCAATATAGCATCCCCTGTATCGCCAGCTGTCTGGCTGAAACCAAACCCCGCCACCTGCGACTCTCTCGAATGCATAAAAGATGAAGACACAGCAGCAAGGACGTGACTGAGACCATCAGTGCTTTTCTCATTTTCTAATGACAGAGGTCGTGTCAAACAAGGGTTTGTCTACAGTTCACTGAAACTATATACTGCTGCATACTACCACACTAAATAGTACAAATGCAGTTTATTGAGCCTATTCATCTTAAACAGCACATCATATTGAAGCAGGACACATGGAAAGCAGATGTGTCTAGCCAATCGATGTTGTATTTAAACTTGCACAGTTGACAGCTGTATGGGCACTTTTTTTTTTAAACCCTCTAAAAATAAAATTTTTAGACACTTGTTTAAATGTAAGTGTAATTCAGCACTTAAGTCTCTGGTTCATTAATAAATGTCTTTACATTTGTGCCCATATGCTACTATTAGTGCAGATTACAGCTCTGCTCTTAAATAATTTATATTCCATTACTTGAAACTGAAAACTACACATTCTACACTAAACAATATAGAAGAGCGTTTACTGAGGCCATACATTCCACACTGCATACTACCACACTAAACAGTAAAGAGGACTTTACTGGCACTCGACATCCAACATTGCATACTACCACACTAAACAGTATAGATGACTTTACTAACACTCTACATCCAACATTGCATACACTATTCATTATTTATTTATTTACACACTGCATACTATCACACTAAACAGTAAAGAAGACTTTACTAACACTCTACATCCAACATTGCATACACTATTTATAATTTCTTTATTTATTAGGATTTTAACGTCATGTTTTACACACTTTGGTTATATTCATAACAGAAACTGTAGTTATTCGTTACACAAGATTCATCAGTTCACAAGTTTAATGTCAAACAGTCATGGACAATTTAGTATCTCCAATTCACCTCACTTGCACATCTCTGGACTGTTGAAGGAAACCAAAGCTCCCGGAGGAAACCTACAGACACAGGGAGAACATGCAAACTCCACACAGTAAGGACCACCCCACCTGGGCATCAAACCTACTACACTAAACAGTACTGTACTGAGGACTTTACTGACATTTAACATCCCACATTGCATACTACGACACTAAACAGTATAGCAGACTTTAATGACTATCTACATCCAAAATTGCATACTACCACACTAAATAGTATAGCAAGTAGTATAGAGAGGAGTTTACTGATGTTACACTTTACACTACATACCACCACACGAAACAGTACAGTGGTGGAATTACTGATGCAGCCATCCCACTTCATACTACCACGTTAGATAGAACAAAGCTACCACATTATAGGGTATATCTAAATACAGTTTGCAGTTATTTGTCTATTTGGATATAATACTGAGTTCTGTACATACATGCATGCACACGTCGATACATTTTCTACATATTTCCTGTATATTGCCTGTATATGCTCAACATTGGTACACAGCTCCCTACCATCGGAGACCTTCACCACCAGCGCTGTGTGCAGCACACAGCATCATCAGGGACCCCTACCACCCCAGCCACACACTGTATAACCTTCTGCCATCTGGGAAAAGACATAGGAGCATATGTGCCAGGACCAGTCTGCTCAAAAACAGTTTTTTTCCAACCTTAATTACTTATCTGAAGACTACACTACGCCGCTAACACCACCCTGTACTACACACTGGACCTATTATTTATTATTTATCATTGCACTGTTAATACCATCAACACCCCAGATTACGCACTGGACTGTTATTATTATTTATCATTTGCACCTGCACTTTACACAACTGTTTTACATATATATGTATAGTTATAGTTATTTAGCACCATCCATATATAGTTATAGTTACAGTTGAATAGTTATTATTTACACATCTTTTATTATTATTACTGTTATTATTATAATATATACCTAACTAATCTTTATTATTATTATTACTGTTGTTATTATTATAATATATACCTAACTAATCTTTATTATTATTATTACTGTTATTATTATAATATATACCTAACTAATCTTTATTATTATTATTACTGTTATTATTATAATATATACATAACTAATCTTTATTATTATTACTGTTATTATTATAATATATACCTAACTAATCTTTATTATTATTACTGTTATTATTATAATATATACCTAACTAATCTTTATTATTATTACTGGTATTATTATAATATATACCTAACTAATCTTTATTATTATTACTGTTATTATTATAATATATACATAACTAATCTTTATTATTATTACTGTTATTATTATAATATACACCAAACTAATCTTTATTATTATTACTGTTATTATTATAATATATACCTAACTAATCTTTATTATTATTACTGTTATTATTATAATATATACCTAACTAAACTTTATTATTATTACTGTTATTATTATAATATATACCTAACTAAACTTTATTATTATTACTGTTATTATTATAATATACACCAAACTAATCTTTATTATTATTACTGTTATTATTATAATATATACCTAACTAATCTTTATTATTATTACTGTTATTATTATAATATATACCTAACTAATCTTTATTATTATTACTGTTATTATTATAATATATACCTAACTAATCTGCTATTATTACTGTTATTATTATAATATATACCTAACTAATCTTTATTATTATTACTGTTATTATTATAATATATACATAACTAATCTTTATTATTATTACTGTTATTATTATAATATACACCAAACTAATCTTTATTATTATTACTGTTATTATTATAATATATACCTAACTAATCTTTATTATTATTACTGTTATTATTATAATATATACATAACTAATCTTTATTATTATTACTGTTATTATTATAATATACACCAAACTAATCTTTATTATTATTACTGTTATTATTATAATATATACCTAACTAATCTTTATTATTATTACTGTTATTATTATAATATATACATAACTAATCTTTATTATTATTACTGTTATTATTATAATATACACCAAACTAATCTTTATTATTATTACTGTTATTATTATAATATATACCTAACTAATCTTTATTATTATTACTGTTATTATTATAATATATACCTAACTAATCTTTATTATTATTACTGTTATTATTATAATATATACCTAACTAATCTGCTATTATTACTGTTATTATTATAATATATACCTAACTAATCTTTATTATTATTACTGTTATTATTATAATATATACCACACTAATCTTTATTATTATTACTGTTATTATTATAATATATACCTAACTAATCTTTATTATTATTACTGTTATTATTATAATATATACCTAACTAATCTATATTATTATTACTGTTATTATTATAATATATACCTAACTAATCTTTATTATTATTACTGTTATTATTATAATATATACCTAACTAATCTTTATTATTATTACTGTTATTATTATAATATATACAAAATTAATTTGTTATTATTACTGTTAATACCATTTTTATTTTATTCATATGCTTATTGTTTTATTGCTATTATGTATATAGTTCTATATATATAGATATAATTCCATATATGTAAATAGCTATAGTTATAACTATATAGTCATATTCATAATAATCATAGATATATGTTTACTGATATTCTGTTTTTCTTTGCACAATGCTACTATTTGCATTTCTGGTAGATGCTAACTGCATTTCGTTGCTTAGTACCTTTACTGAGCAATGACAATAAAGTTGAATCTATCTATCTATCTATCTATCTATCTATCTATCTATCTATCTATCTATCTATCTATCGTCTTATAGTTTGTATATTCTTGTGTTTAAAGTTTTAAAGTTTCTTGTGCATTGTCTGCAGCTTGTACATTGCTTGTATACTGTATTTATACTAAAGAGATTACCATCAGCCGGAACCAAATTCCTTGTGTGTATCCACATACTTGGCCAATAAATCTGATTCTGATGATTCTTATAATTACTATAAAAGTTACTTATGTAAATCTGTTTAGGATGCAGAGAATGAGTGACCGTTAGTGCATAAATGGCAGCAACATAAATCTATGTCTGTACTGTGAGCGATCAATGGTTTTGTGATTAAAGGTAATCACAGAGAGCGACTCGAACACAATAGCGCATTGACACAATAACCGGACTGCAGCACCATCAGATAGATCTCAGCTCTAGCTTCTTTAAATCCACTTCGAATCTACACAGATCATTAAACTGATTTAACTCTCCAGTACAGTGTGTGATGTAGCTACAGTGATGTTTTATGATGTGTTTAGCTTTAGTGCAGCAGTTAGCAGTGCGTTCATTATCAGTTAGCATTAGTGGCTAAGCTGCAGCACTCCGCTGTTCTTCATTAATACAGTACATGCATTCACAAATAAAGCACTAATAAACACTGCAATATCACACAGCATTACATACTGCACACATGCACATTCTTTCTTTCATTCACTTACCAACACGGACTGCTGAACTGAACACAAACACTAAATACACAAACACACTCACCCAACGCAAGACGTCCGTACCGCACACAACTACGTAATGTTCGCGCGACACAAGCTCACGCGCTCTTTGATGATTCAGGCGCGAGCGAGAGGGCATCATTTGTGCTAACACGCTAAGAGTGATATATTGAATTCAGACGTGATTTATGTTGTCAACCTTCTCTTAATATTATCCAAATATCACATTCATTGTTGTACATTTATGAATAATTGACCGAATTTTAACATTTTTAAGACATACTGACTATATCTTACATTAATACTGTAGCGTCACCGCTAGGGGGCCGCCACGGGCTTTACCCAGAAGCCCTTGCGGCCATGCTGTCCGTACTTACCGTGGCCGTGTAGCCCAGTGTTGGGGCTGGGGTGGCTACGGTGAGGGCTGGATAGGCAGCCTTTATGTTTGGCTGTTGTATGAATGTCTGTGTGTATGAATGAGTGTCTGTCCTAATCCACTGAGTGAACTGCCAAGGGCAGCTCGACGCCACAATACATTAATACACAAAACTTCACTAAAAATGTGAAAGCATAAAGTACCTCAACACTGCTTAACTTTTCTCTCACTTAATGTTTGTAAAAATCATTAAACTGTTTTATTTATTAATTCCAGCTTTAGCTGTTTTTCTTTTTGTTTATATTTTATTTACATTTTCATCATTTAGCAGACGCTTTTATCCAAAGCGACTTACACACTTTCAGTATTGTGACAGTATACAGTCTAGGTAATTGAGGGTTAAGGGCCTTGCTTAAGGGCCCAACAGTGGCAACCTGGCAGTTGTGGGGCTTGAACCAGTAACCTTTGGATTACTAGTCCAGTATACGGTTGCCAACTTTCAGAACTGGAAATAAGGAACACCCTGGGCTGGCGGGTTGGCGGAAGGCATAGGGTGGGGGGTGGTATGGAGGGTGTTTACCTGAGCGGGGAGTAGGCGGTTAGGGTTGCACCTATAAAAAATATAACGAGTCTTACACCATCATAGGAACATTATCAAAATGTTTTATTTAGGCTGTTTAACCTTTATTATTTTCATTCTTTATAATAATAAATCAGAACCATATTTTAGGCAAAACAACATAAAGATCATCATGTAACATTTTTTCTCAATAGTGCAAACAACATTTTTACATAATCCATCTACACACTGACATGCAGCCCCGGTTCTGGACTGCGTTGCTTAGGGTGGCAGTGAGAGCTTATGGCCCTGTGCCAGCCCTGCTTGTGTTACTTTAGTTTCGCCCTAAGACGGATTAGAACCTACGGCAGAAAGACATGTGCGATGCGCTCTGCCCACTGTGCTACTCAAACAGCAGTGTAATAATCAGGTTGTTATGCTGGTATGTCTGCCCAAACAGAGCGTTACTGAACTTAAAAGTGAATAATACTTAAAATTATAACCAAACACTTTCTAATTCCCACGGTAGCAGCAGTTTCCTTCTGTTTCATACATATCGGCCTGTCTCAGTCTAATCTGCAGCATTTCTCTCCCATTGATAAAAATACAGAACAAAGTGCGTCCCATATCAGATCAACACGGAACGCAACGTTTAGTTTACAAATAAGGAACGATTCCGTATTTTACGGGATGGTTGGCAACCCTAATCCAAAACGACTTACAAACTTTTAGTACTGTGACAGTATACAGTCTAGGCAATTGAGGGTTAGGGGCCTTGCTTAAGGGCCCAACAGTGGCAACCTGGCAGTAGTGGGGCTTGAACCAGCGACCTTTGGATTACTAGTCCAGTTACAGTACCTTAACCACTAGGCCACAACAGTCCCTATTTATATTTATTTATATATTTATATACATTTTATTACCTCAAGCATTTTTTAGTTAATTATTATCCAAATTTCATTGTATATTGTATATTTTGGCTGTGATTTGATGTAACTTTATTTAATTTATAAGATAAGATTCCTTTATGGATCCCCATAGGGGAAATTCGAGTGTTACAGCAGCTCCAGTACAGTGTAAGTACAGTAAATAGAGTAAATAAAATAGAGTAGAATAAAATAAAAATACGAAAATTATTAATAAAAATATGAGATGCAATTACTATTATACACTGATCAGCCATGACATTAAAACCACCTCCTTGTTTCTACACTCATTGTCCATTTTATCAGCTCCACTTACCATATAGGAGCACTTTGTAGATCTACAATTACTGACTGTAGTCCATCTGTTTCTCTACATACTTTTTAGCCCCCTTTCATGCTGTTTTTCAATGGTCAGGACTCTCACGGGACCATGACAGAGTAGGTATTATTTGGGTGGTGGATGATTCTCAGCCCTGCAGTTACAATGACATGGTGGTGGTGTGTTAGTGTGTGTTGTGCTGGTATGAGTGGATAAGACACAGCAGTGCTGCTGGAGTTTTTAAACACCTCACTGTCACTGCTGGACTGAGAATAGTCCACCAACCAAAAATAAATCCAGCCAACAGCGCCCCATGGGCAGCACCCTGTGAAGATCTCAATGATGACCAGCTCAAACAGCAGCAATAGATGAGCGATTGTCTCTGACTTTACATCTACAAGGTGGACCAACTGGGTAGTAGTGTTTAATCGAGTGGACATTGAGTGGACACGGTATTTAAAAACTCCAGCAGCACTGCTGTGTCTGATGCACTCATACCAGCAGAAGACACACTAACACACCACCACCATGTCACAAATCAACTAAAATTTTAAACTTCCAACATACCCTAAACTTTTTTAATTACATTATTTAACCCCCTACAACTTGATGAATTCACAAAAAGTCAACCTTAATCTATTTTAATTATTTTTATAAAGAATCTATGAGCTGTTTATTTGTCATTGGTGTTACCAATTACCAAGACTCAACCAACATTAATGTTAATTTTTTAAAAGACACTCATTAAAACCTCAGGATTTATTAAAGGTAGAGTGGTGTAATGATGACACCAAGAAAAAAAAAATTTGATTGTTTATATTTTTAATGTAATTGTATATGTTTGCACATCATTGCATTAAATTATTTGATTCACAATTGTACTTTTTACTTTAAAAACCACAAAAACAGGAGTAGCCAAACAATGAGACTTTGATACAAACTCTGAAATATGGACTAATTATACAGCACATATCAACAAACAAACTATTGCTATAAAGTTTATAAAAATACATTCATAATGCCAAAATCCTGGAAAAACTTGGCATAATACTAGGGACACAATGTAACACCAGTGACGCAACGGCAGCAAAAGTTTTATTCTAACATTTTTAGAATACAGTTCAACCTATTATTATTATTATTTGTAATTAATGTAATTAACTCATAATAATCCTTCTTGTTTTTTAAGCTTTTATGTGGCTCATTCACTAGAATGTTGCTCCTAGGAGAAGTAACACCAGGGACAGTAACACCAATGACAATTTTGAAGAAAAACTGAAATTTTAACCAAAAGACCACCATTTCTCAGACCACATGTTCTCATAAATATTAAATGACTAAAATTATTTAATATAATGCATTTTTATGTGAAAAATCTCACAGCTTCAGCTATAAAATGAGTAACTCCAATGACATCTATTAAATCTTCACTAAAAATTCAACAACATATCATGTTATTTTTAACAAATGAAGTAAGAAATCTCACAAACCTTAAGCTCTTGTCCACTGCACTTCTTCCACTGACCTTTTGACCCAGGAAAAACCTCAAAGAGTATGTGCATGTTTCCAAAATAAAAGTCTTTTGTGTGGGGTAACACCAATGACATAGTTTGTGTGGACAAATATTTATTTGCAATTATATATATTTTAATTATTTTTTTTTACCAATTCAATATTCTATGTATTTTATATAATGGTAATGGTAAATATAAATGAGATTTTATTTAATAAAAAATATATGTAAATGAAAAGTACAAAGCTCACCACCCATGTACGATCTAAGGGACAAGGTACTTTCTTGATCTAGGCATTTTAAATAAAGGTTCAAATTAAAACAGTGAAGATTATATAAATAAACTTTGTTTCATTACTAAAGGGACAGTCCATATTTATTGAATATATACAATTAATGTGATTACTCGGTCTAATCATGTTTGAGCAGGCTGGAAAAGTAAGGGACATGCATTTCCACCATTTCTGTAGAATGACCCATACATATGTGTGTATAATGAAATGTAAAGTCCATTGCTGGGTAAAGGGGGGGGGGTGGTTGTCAGTGTGAGGACAGCATGTGTATTCTGCTATTGTTATACAGTCTGATGGCAGTTAGCACAAAAGAATGTCTGAAGCGCTCTGTCTTGCTCTTCGGTGGAATTAGCCTATGACTGAAAGAACTGCCCAGCCGGCATAGTTTCGCATTGAGAGGGTGAGAAGGAATTTCCAAGATGGCCCTAATTTTGTCCTTTGTTCTCCTCTCACATACTACCTCCAGACTGTCCAGCTGTAGACCCACAACAGAACTGGTTTTCCTCACCAGCTTATTTAGTTTGTTGGCACCTTCATCCTTGATGCCACCACCCCAGCACACCACAACACAACACAACACGACTGATGAAATGCTTTCAACAGTCTGTTGAAACACATTGAAAGACCTCAGCTTCCTCAGAAAGAACAGTCCACTCTGTCCTTTCACTATAGATGGCATCAGTATTATATTTCCAGTCCAGCTTGTTGTTTATATGTACTGTATATTTATGTTGTTCAATAAAGTAAAAAAAAATGCTAACATGCTCAATGCTATTTTAAGACTGGATTATTCCGAGCACTCAAAAGCTTCTATAATTACCCTATGAAGTAAATATTAGTACAGAATTAGAATTTCCCAACTAGCACATGACATTTTTTGAAGACAAGTGTAAACTATCAAAAGCTATACATTTAGTCCAGCAGTCCTCATGCTCGAGAAATATAAAACTAAATACAGCGGTACCTTGAAACATCAATTGGTTCTGGGAGTGGCGTTGAGTTTTAAGGTATTTTTTCCCCATAAAAATGTATGGGAGGCCTGTTAATGTGTTCCATGGTCCCATGGAACTGCATGTATTTTAGGCTCATGTAAAATAATGAGGTTGTTTTTGACACTTATACACTGAAAATAACACAAATATAACATAAAAACACTGAAATACAATTGAAAATCAATCAAAAATACAATAAAACCTGCTCTTTAACTTTACTTCTTTACTGTTTTCTTACGTTTCTCAATTAGTGGAGAGAACTTATGAGCAGTAATTATTAAGAGATGTTTAGTGTTTCTATGTTGTTCTTTTTTATATTTATGTGGCGGTCGCACACACGGCGAGTTTGAGGGAAACGTTCACCTTAAGGGTACAAATTTCTCGACAAAGGGGATTGAGTTTCAAAGATTTTAAGTTTAGGGGATGTTGAGTTACAAGGTACCACTGTATTCTTCTTAACAGTTGCAGTCATACTTTGATAAATATCAGTCCATAACACAGTGTTTTTCACTAACCGTTTAATTTTATTGAAATTAAAAAAAAGCTAAGCACATCCTCATTCTTTGGCTTTAAAGAGTTTTACCCCTACATAAAAGTTTTTTTTATCTGATACTTAAGGACTGTCCCATTTTTTAAATTATATCAAGAAATAAATAAATGTTTTTGATAGTTTATCTGGAGAAACATGCCACTCTAGCCTGTAAAGCAGTAGGTGCTTTAGAAGACCATCAGTAAGTTTTTAATTAATTAGATTATAATGTGCCCCATGTATTCATTCCAGACTATATCTGTAATTATGTGGACGTTAAATTATTTCTCCTGAACTGTAATTATCTGCTAAACAAGCTTCTAACATTTCTTTCTAACTTTCATCAACAAAACTACTTGATTGGAGGTTATGTTTCATCAACAATCCTTCACTGCATAGTGTCATGGAAAAATATGGTGAGATGATAAATAAAAACAAAGATTATAGTTCACAGGATTGGATTAAAGAATTTATTGGCATGATCGTGGGTATCTCCAGCAGTCTCTGGACAAGAACCCAGAACAGATGCTATAGCTGTCCCTTTATACTGCTCTGGTCACATGAGATTGGGTGTTGGACCTCTTTTCTGTTAACGATTACCCCCTATTGCTTTACAACTGTTTATAACCATTTACTGCATAACAACAGGTATGTTGCTTAGAGTCCCAGACTCTGCTCAAGCACAATACAACTAAGAATGCAAGGCACAAATCACCATACTACTACAGTTTAAGTAATACAAAGCATAAAATCTAGGGCTGTTGTTAATTGGGTTAACTAACGCAATTGGGCTGTTTGTGCCACTTTAAACATGTATCACTGTGGTAATTTGCGCTGCTTTAACACAGCAACATTGTGTTTATACTGTATAGTGATAACTCAGGTTTTTTTCCAGTTTGTGGTCGTGAATTAAAAATTACTCTAGCTGCTGCTGCTACATATTGCGAAATATAGGGTTTCGAATAACAATTTTTGTTTTCAAACAGCGTGAGAAATCATCACCAGACAAAATTACAGTTATTAATTAACGCTTCAATATCATCTTTGGTCAAAGCACACCTTTGTCTCGTCAGGCATCTGCACGCACGAATACGCATTACAGGCAAAATGAGTCTGACTTTATTTCAGAGGACTTTGGATGGAAAGCCCACGGACTGTACACATCGTGGGAACGGACTGTATAAACTCTTTAACATAGTTAACGCTGTGGGTCGACATGACGTTATACGTGTTGCATCTAGAAATGGTTGATTGTAGTACCCCGAGTGCCTGTTTTCAGTGGCAGGGTAACGAACAGGAAAAAAAATCCTTACTTTTGCTAGATAATGTGAACAGACTTGTCATTTTAAATAACTGGCTGAAAGAGGGGTAGCTGTTAACAACTCTATATAGGCATTGGCTGGCTTTCTAAAGATAATTTAGATTTAATAATTGTATTATAATTTTATTTTTTTTATTGGTAAACATTTTCTTGCAATACAAATGTGCATAACTGTTCAAATTTTGCTTAGTTATTTTTGCAGGGCCCCCCACAGGACCACTACAGAGCAGGTATTATTTGGGTGGTGGATCATTCCCAGCACTGCAGTGACACTGACATGGTGGTGGTGTGTTAGTGTGTGTTGTGCTGGTATCAGTGGATCAGACACAGCAGCGCTGCTGGAGTTTTTAAACACCTCACTGTCACTGCTGGACTGAGAATAGTCCACCAACCAAAAATATCCAGCCGACAGCGCCCCGTGGGCAGCGTCCTGTGACCTCTGATAAAGGTCTAGAAGATGACCAACTCAAACAGCAGCAATAGATGAGCGATCGTCTCTGACTTTACATCTACAAGGTGGACCAAATGGGTAGGAGTGTCTAATAGAGTGGACAGTGAGTGGACACGGTATTTAAAAACTCCAGCAGGGCTGCTGTGTCTTATCCATTCATACCAGCACAACACACACTAACACATCACCACTATGTCAGTGTCACTGCAGTGCTGAGAATGATCCATCATCTAAATAATACCTGCTCTGTGGGGGTCCTGACCATTGAAGGCAAGGCAAGGCAAGGCAAGGCAAGTTTATTTGTATAGCACCTTTCATACAAAGTGGCAATTCAAAGTGCTTTACATAAGGAAAAATTAAAAGCATTAAAACATTCCTGGGATCTAGAACCTCAGAAAGACTTCTTGCAAACATTTAGTTACAATTAAGACAACATGAAATTCAAACGAGAGATAAAAATTAAGAACATGAAAAATTAAAAGAAAATATTGTAAAATATAACCTACAATTTGGGAAATACGAAATTAAAACAAGAGAGATAAGCAATTAAAACATGAAAACTAAAAGAAAATATAGTAAAATATACACTACAATTTAGAATGTACACTACTCTATAAAAAGAATTATTAAGAGCATGAAAAACTAAAAGAAATAGGGTAATAGCAAAAATTTCGAGCTTAATCATAGGCACATGAAAAAAGAAAAGTTTTTAACCTGGATTTAAACATTTCTACATTTGCGGAACATCTAATATCTCCTGGCAGTCTGTTCCTGTTATATGCAGCCCAACAGCTAAATGCTGCTTCACCATGTTTAGTTTGGACTCTGAGCTCAACTAGCTGACCTGAGTCCATGGATCTAAGAGATCTACTAGGTTTATATTCTCTAAACATTTCTGAGATGTATTCTGGGCCGAACCCATTCAGTGATTTATAGACCAGTAGCAGCACTTTAAATTATATTCTGTAACTAACCGGAAGCCAGTGTAGAGATTTTAGAACTGGAGTGATGTGCTCAGTTCTCTTCGTCTTAGTTAAAACTCTAGCAGCAGCGTTCTGAATGAGCTGTAACTGTTTAATGGTCTTTTTGGGAAGTCCAGTTAAGAGACCATTACAATAGTCCACCCTACTGGAGATAAAAGCATGGATCAGCTTCTCTAGGTCTTGTTGGCACATAAGACCCTTGATTTTGGCTATATTTCTAAGATGGTAGAAGGCTGTTTTGGTGATGGTTTTAATATGGCTGGTGAATGTAAGATCTGAGTCTATTAGAACGCCAAGATTTCGGACTTGGTCTTTGGTTTTTAGAGCCCGGGAACGGAGGTGCTCACTGACACTAGACCTCTTTTCTTTGCTGCCAAACACCACAATCTCTGTTTTGTCCTTATTTAACTGTTAAAAAACAGGGTAAAAGAACAGGGTAAAAGCAGGCTAAAAAGGTATGTAGAGAAATAGATGGACTACAGTCAGTAATTGTAGAACTACAAAGTGCTTCTATATGGTAAGTGGAGCTGATAAAATGGACAGTGAGTGTAGAAACAAGAAGGTGGTTTTAATGTTATGGCTTTGGGTATCATGATTGGGTATGAAAGGAGAATTTTCCAGGCAAGCTTTGGTGGATTCTTCTTTTATTTTAAAGCTGTGATTTGGTAATTGTTACCCTGAATTCCTGAAGCAACTGTAGGTTATTCCTTTTCTATTTAAATGTTCTTCAATCAATTTGGTTAGGAGGCTCCTTCACCCTTACTTTAGCAAGATGAAAATTCCAGGCTGTGCCAAGCTTCTTCCATTTCAGAAGAATTGGCACCACTGTGGTCCTGGGAACACACAAATGCTTAAAATATTGTTTTATATCATTGATATAAAGTGTAAGTGGCAGAATACTTATTTTACCTAATTCTTACAATTTGTTCTGTTATAATAAGTAAAAAGTAAAAATGCTAGTTTGTTGTTCGTATTCATTGTGAGGATCATTTAGCGCCACTAGGTTGGTGCCACCACTCCAGTTTCAGATGCTATTTGTTCTTTAAATGTTAACAGACTGATACAATTCTCGAGGTCAGTGCCAGTGACACAGTGACCTAAAGAAAGTAATACTGCTGTAACCAATCCTCTTCACTATTTATAAGCCTGCTCACAACAGCATCTTTTACACCTCCTTTGCTCAGAATGTGTACAGTCACAGTACTGTACAGTCATGTAAAAAAGTTAGGACACCCCATGAGAACTTTTGTCTTTTTGAAAATATTTAAACATATGAACATTTGAGCTTCATGAACAGTACTGAGAGATGGAGCTTATACAGTGTATCACAAAAGTGAGTACACCCCTCACATTTCTGCAAATATTTTATTATATCTTTTCATGGGACAACACTATAGAAATAAAACTTGGATATAACTTAGAGTAGTCAGTGTACAGCTTGTATAGCAGTGTAGATTTACTGTCTTCTGAAAAAAACTCAACACACAGCTATTAATGTCTAAATGGCTGGCAACATAAGTGAGTACACCCCACAGTGAACATGTCCAAATTGTGCCCAAAGTGTCAATATTTTGTGTGACCACCATTATTATCCAGCACTGCCTTAACCCTCCTGGGCATGGAATTCACCAGAGCTGCACAGGTTGCTACTGGAATCCTCTTCCACTCCTCCATGATGACATCACGGAGCTGGTGGATGTTAGACACCTTGAACTCCTCCACCTTCCACTTGAGGATGCGCCACAGGTGCTCAATTGGGTTTAGTCCATCACCTTTACCTTCAGCTTCCTCAGCAAGGCAGTTGTCATCTTGGAGGTTGTGTTTGGGGTCGTTATCCTGTTGGAAAACTGCCATGAGGCCCAGTTTTCGAAGGGAGGGGATCATGCTCTGTTTCAGAATGTCACAGTACATGTTGGAATTCATGTTTCCAACACTCATGCAGCCCAAGACCATGATGCTACCACCACCATGCTTGACTGTAGGCAAGATACAGTTGTCTTGGTACTTCTCACCAGGGCGCCGCCACACATGCTGGACACCATCTGAGCCAAACAAGTTTATCTTGGTCTCGTCAGACCACAGGGCATTCCAGTAATCCATGTTTTTGGACTGCTTGTCTTCAGCAAACTGTTTGCGGGCTTTCTTGTGCGTCAGCTTCCTTCTGGGATGACGACCATGCAGATCGAGTTGATGCAGTGTGCGGCGTATGGTCTGAGCACTGACAGGCTGACCTCCCACGTCTTCAACCTCTGCAGCAATGCTGGCAGCACTCATGTGTCTATTTTTTAAAGCCAACCTCTGGATATGACGCCGAACACGTGGACTCAACTTCTTTGGTCGACCCTGGCGAAGCCTGTTCCGAGTGGAACCTGTCCTGGAAAACCGCTGTATGACCTTGGCCACCATGCTGTAGCTCAGTTTCAGGGTGTTAGCAATCTTCTTATAGCCCAGGCCATCTTTGTGGAGAGCAACAATTCTATTTCTCACATCCTCAGAGAGTTCTTTGCCATGAGGTGCCATGTTGAATATCCAGTGGCCAGTATGAGAGAATTGTACCCAAAACACCAAATTTAACAGCCCTGCTCCCCATTTACACCTGGGACCTTGACACATGACACCAGGGAGGGACAACGACACATTTGGGCACAATTTGGACATGTTCACTGTGGGGTGTACTCACTTATGTTGCCAGCTATTTAGACATTAATGGCTGTGTGTTGAGTTATTTTCAGAAGACAGTAAATCTACACTGCTATACAAGTTGTACACTGACTACTCTAAGTTATATCCAAGTTTCATGTCTATAGTGTTGTCCCATGAAAAGATATAATGAAATATTTGCAGAAATGTGAGGGGTGTACTCACTTTTGTGATACACTGTATAACTAAACAAAAAATGTTAAAAATTACTTTCAAACACAAGTTGTAAAATGTAATAAACAAAAATGGAAATTTATTGTGAGGAAAAAGTTAGAACACCCCCACATTTATTACTACTTAAAATGTCTAAAATTAGAATTAGGTACACCACATCAGCTGCAAAGATTAGACCATCGTTAAAGGACATTGGAGTTTTATTTATACCTCAGAATAAACCCTAACCCTAACCCTTCCCAGATGCATATGAGTCTGGGAAGGGATTTAAAAAGATCTCAAAACAATTAGAAATCAGCCATTTCACTGTCTGGAAAATAATAAACAAGTGGAGAACATTTAAAACAACTGCCAACATGGCCAGGTCGGGCCGTCCTAGCAAGTTTAGCCCAAGAGCAGACCGCAAGATGCGTAAAGAAGTCTCCAATAATCCTACAATGTCATCACGGGACCTACAGGTAGCTCTTGCCACAGTTGATGTCAAGGTACATGCATCTACCATCAGAAAGAGTCTGCACATGTTTAATTTTCATGGGAGGTGTGCAAGGAGGAAACCCTTGCTGTCAAAAAACATCAGGGCAAGATTAAAGTTTGCCAGAGAACACCTAGACAAAGACCAGGACTTCTGGAACAATTATTTGGGCACAGTAACAGAAGACATGTTTGGCGCAAACCAAACACAGCATTTGAGCACAAGAACCTCATACCAACTGTGAAGCATGAAGGTGGAAATGTCATGGTTTGGGCCGCTTTGCAGCAGCAGGGCCTGGCAAGCTCTCCATTATAGAATCCACGATGAATTTTTCACTGTATCAGAGGGTGCTTGAGGAAAATGTAAGACCATCTGTCCAAAAACTGAAACTGAAGCGGAGGTGGACCATGCAGCATGACAACGACCCAAAACATTCCAGTAAATCCACCAAGGAATGGCTCAAAAGAAAGAAATGGAGAGTTCTGGACTGGCTAAGTCAAAGCCAGTTTCTTAATCCTATTGATCCTAAATGCTGTGGGGTGATTTGAAACGGGCTGTGCATGCAAGAAACTCCTCAAACCTCACACAGCTGAAGAAATTCTGCATGGAGGAGTGGGAAAAACTTTCTCCCAGTCGATGTCAGAGACTGGTAGATGGTTACAGGAAACGTCTAATTGAGGTTATTTCAGCCAAAGGGGGAAATACCAGCTAATAAGACATAGGGTGTCCTAACTTTTTCCTCTCAATCAATTCACAATCAGTTTTTGTTAATTACATTTTACAACTTGTGTTTAAAAGTCATTTTTTTCAGTTTAGTTTAGTTATATAAGCTCCCTATCTGCTTCTGTTTCTGCATCCACAACTAAGAATGGCAGAAGCCATACGCCAGCAGCATCTGCTGCCAACGTTGCTTAATCTTACCTAAAATGGACTGATTCACAGAGGAGATGTGTATTGTGTGCTGACCTCTCAGAATTAACATTTCATATTGTTTATGAAAGTACTGGTGAAGAAGAGCATACATTTTCACACTGTTACCAGCATAAAGTTCAAAACCTAGGGTCTGTCATGGTATAAACCATGGCATGTACAGTATAGCATGCACATCCTTTTAAGCCATACACGTTTTTGAGCAACATTTAGTAACACCTATGTTTATTCTTAACATGACAGCACACAGCATGTGATAGGTTTACCTGCCTGCAGTTTCATAAAAAATATTTGATGCATTATGAAGTATGATATACACCGATCAGCCATAACATTAAAACCACCTTCTTGTTTCTACACTCACTTACCATATAGAAGCACTTTGCAGTTCTACAATTACTGACTGTAGTCCATCTGTTTCTCTACATACTTTTTTTTAGCCTGCTTTCACCCTGTTCTTCAATGGTCAGGACCCCCACAGGGCCACCACAGAACAGGTATTATTCAGGTGGTGGAGGATTCTCAGCACTGCAGTGACAATGACATGGTGGTGGTGTGTTAGTATGAGTGGATCAGACACAGCAGCGCTGCTGGAGTTGTCCACTCACTGTCCATTCTATTAGACACTCCTACCTAGTTGGTCCACCTTGTAGATGTAAAGTCAGAGACGATCTCTCATCTATTGCTGCTGTTCGAGTTGGTCATCTCCTAGACCTTTACCAGTGGTCACATAGCGCTACCCACAGGGCGCTGTTGGCTGGATATTTTTGGTTGGTGGACTATTCTCAGTCCAGCAGGGACAGTGAGGTGTTTAAAAACTCCAGCAGCGCTGCTGTGTCTTATCCACTCATACCAGCACAACACACACTAACACACCACCACCATGTCATTGTCACTGCAGTGCTGAGAATGATCCACCACCTAAATAATACCTGCTCTGTAGTGGTCCTGGGAGAGTCCTGACCATTAAAGAGGAACAGATGGAATACAGTCAGTAATTGTAGAACTACAAATTGCTTGGTGGTTTTAATGTTATGGCTGGTCAGTGTATGACAATAAAGCGAGAAAGTACATACCAAACATTTCTCATTAAATGCATTTATTTAAAAGAATATGTTACAATTTATTTATAATGTTATATGACCAAGCTTCCCAAATATTTGCATTTCATTGGCTCATTTTAAAACACTGTAATCAACTTTAATTCATTTGCCAAAAGTATTTCACAAATCCTTCAACATCTCAGTCATTTTATGTTGCTGTGGCTTTTGTCTGTGCACCTTATTTGAAAACGTATGCTACTAAAAACACTGTACACAGAGAAATCCGGTTTCATTTATTATTACTATAATGAGGTGATTCAGCCAGGGAAAACAGAGCATATGCAAGGAACAACCTCTTCGTTGCTGTGCCATCTCACTCTTTTTGGTAAGACAGCGAAAAAGAATGAGACATTGGGATGAAACACAAATTAAGATTCGTTGGTGGCTCTTTTTGTATTTAAGAAATGATATGCCTAAAATGAAGTGGAAGTTACCGTCATTATGCCTGTTCTTCACATTATAATATACAAAGAGTTCTCTCTTCCAGTCCAGGGATGTGACTAAGGACTTTTTACCCCATCTCCTTACCAGTTTAGACATGGACAGTTCCCTGCCACTGACTAAGTCTACCCATCAAAAGACATACAGTACATCATTTTGGGAGGGTAAGGCTAGCATGTGCTTCCTTCTAGTGAAAAGATGACAGGCATTACCACTAAATGAGCTGTGCTTTAAGCAAAGTTACTCAAGATCAATGCTCCTGGAGGGGGCACTAACTGTCCTCAAAAGACAGGCAATTCATTCTGACAGTTTTCCATCCAAGATTACAACACACCTGAACACTATCATGAACACCAAGAACACAGTACAGGTGTAGTAAAAGCCAGATCATGTGAGGACTCCTGAATGAGGATTAAAGTATTATAACATGGGCCAGCCATAGCCTAGTGGTTAGGGCACAGGACTAGTAATCCAAAGGTTGCTGGTTCAAGCCCCACTACTGCTAGGTTGCTGCTGTTGGGCCCTTGAGCAAGGCCCTTAACCCTCAGTTGCTCAGACTGTAAACTGTAACTGTTCTGTAAGTCGCTTTGGATAAAGGCATCTGCTAAATGCCGAAAATGTAAATGTAAATAATAAAAATGGCAAAGCAAGCCCAGGTGGCGAATCCTCGGTTCGAATCTCGGCTCTGCCACCGGTCGGCTGGGCGCCATCTAGCGGGCACAATTCCCAGTGCCTGCAGCAGAAAATAATTGTGGGTGGGGTCTTCAAATGCTGTGTAAGGACCCTGGTTAGCAGATAGAGGCGCCTGTGCAGAAAGCATGGGTGAAAAATAAGGGGTCCGCTAGGACTGTGCACAGGCGTGAGCAGCAATATACCCTCCTTGCATGCAATCAGGGATCCACAGCAGCGGAAGACAGATTGACTACGCTAAATCGGGAGAAAAATGGAGAAAATGGATAAATAAAACAGCCTCAAAAGATGTTACAATAATGTATGACACAAAAAAATTTATGACAAAGCTCATGTATGCCTGGTTTATTCATCTTGAAGCATTTCTAGTTTATCAAAAAAGGCAGACTCGGCCGCTCAGGTGGCGCAGCGGTAAAAACACACGCTGGAACCAGAGCTGGGATCTCGAATACATCGTATCGAGTCTTAGCTCTGCCTGACGTCTAAGGCTGAGTGGCCACATGAACAACGATTGGCCTGTTGTTCATATGGGCTGGACTAAGCCGGATGGGGTCTCTCTCTCATGACTGGTACAATTACGACCTCTGCTGGCTGATTGATGGCGCCTGCACAAAGATGAGAAAATAGTGCTCTCAGGGTGTGTCTCTCCGTACACAACGCTGAGCTCACTGCACTCGTCAAAGTGTAGGTGATAAGATGCATACGGCATGCTGCCCACGTGTCGGAGGGGGCGTGGGTTAGCTTCGCTCTCCTCAATCAGAGCAGGGATCGGCATGGGGCAATTGGACGCGCTAAAAAGGGAGAAAAAGGGGAGAAAATGCATAAAGAAAATAAAAACAAAACAGGCAGACAACAGAATTTAGCTTGAAAATACATGCTTGGGTAGCGCAGAAGTCTAAGGCGGTGCTATCGACCTAGTCGGGTGTCCAAAATCTGTGTCTGAGGGGGCGTGAGAGTATCAGCTCTCTTTAGCCAGGGTTGGTACAAATGGCAAGAAAATGACAATTAGATTGGCAGGAAAATGTGAAATGTAGGTATTTTCACCAACTGTACTAAAACAACAACCATAAACACTAAGTCAGCTAGAAACAACTCAACTGTATTGACTTCAACAGGCTAACTGCCACCAACCAGAAATAACTATATTTATTTGAAATAATGCAAACTAGGATAATGAAATGTTACATTTCAGAATAGTTGATTATTTTTTAATACACCGATTCCTTTTGCTGCCCCATACACAACAAACTGTGATGCACTGTGTATTCATCAGAACCAGCATTAACTTCTTCAGCAATTTGAGCTACAGTAGCTCGTCTGTTGGATCAGACCACACGGGCCAGCCTTCGCTCCCCACGTGCATCAATGAGCCTTGGCCGCCCATGACCCTGTCGCCGGTTTACCACTGTTTCTTCCTTGGAACACTTTTTCAATAGATACTGACCACTGCAGACTGGGAACACCCCACAAGAGCTGCAGTTTTGGAGATGCTCTGACCCAGTTTTCTAGTCATCACAATTTGGCTCTTGTCAAACTCGCTCAAATCCTTACGCTTGCCCATTTTTCCTTCTTCTAACACATCAACTCTGAGGATAAAATGTTCACTTGCTGCCTAATATATCCCACCCACTAACAGGTGCCGTGATGAAGAGATAATCTGTGTTATTCAGTTCACCTGTCAGTGGTCATAATGTTATGCCTAGTCAGTTTAATCTAATTATTAAAAAAAAGCAAAGTGCACAATGAGAATTAGTACTTTAAAATGGGCTAATTTGTGTGTTTTTACCCCTAAACAAAGTAAGCAGGTAAATGTACTCAAACTGCATTTGAGTACTGCTGCTACAAATGTTACAAAATGTTAGAAAATATGAAGATGTTACAATCATGATGTACCAATTGAGCAGACTATTTAGTACAGTAGTATGTGGTTTGGGACAGAGCATCTTTTTTAATCAATCATTCATGGACCTGACTGACAACTCTCTGTCTTCCGCTGCTGAGAAATACCAGATTGCATCCGAGAAGAGCACGTCGCTGTACACACCTCTTCCAACACGTGCACAGCCCTCCTCTTCCCGCCCATGCATTCTGCACAGGCGTCTCTTCCGCCAATCAGGGTCCTTACACAGCGTATGAAGATCCGGTGGACAATTAGTATCTGCTGCAGGCACTGCCAATTATGCCCGCTAGATGGCGCCCAGCCGACCGGTGGCAACACCGAGGTTTCACAACTCACATTTGACCCAGAATAGTACTCACAGCCTTGCACCTGTCTGTTAAAAAATCCTACAAAACAATCCTTAGGCTTTGGCAGCCTGCTGGGATGGAAGTGTAAATGGATAAAAAAAATTACACTACTAAAATGGTCTTAACAAAAACTCTCCCCCACCCACCTAAATTGCCTATATGACTAGGCACTGATGGTATGAGAACATGGCCAACATGCAACGTCAAACGAGTAATTCCACTGTCCATTTAAGTAATAGAAGCAGGTTACATGCACACACTACACAACAAAAGAAAAATACAATGCAGCAGTGAGATGTCATGTGACAATAACAGTGCAAAACACAAGTGGGCTCACAAACTCAGCGCTTATGCGCCTGCGCTAAAGCAAACTGATAAAAAAAAGGCACGAATGGCAGTGATTGAGGCAACAGAACCACTAATGATGTGTAAATAAAAACATCAGTAGAAAAACTACATACTAAATGAATGAGGAAAAAGCAACATCATTATTTAACACAACATAACAATCAGGGAACAAAGAGGTTTGCTCAACTTTTTTCTGAGAACTAAGGAAAGCAAAAGCTTTTTGGTTCCTAGTTTATATTAGGGATGGGCATGTGTACTTCAAGTACTTGATTACTTGTGCTGTTGATCGGTCATATGGAGTGAAGTACGAGAGTTCTTCAAAAAGTTTCCGCACTTTTAAAAACAAATTACATCACTCTACATAGTCACCTTCCGATGCATTTTTCCCAGCATCGTGCCATTACCAAAACATGTTTTTGGTTAAGTGTGTAGCTACTAATGCACTGCTGCTCTCACATCATCACATGAAAATCTTCTTCCCTTTAAAGCTTCTTTGAGCGTCCAATAACGTGGACATCAGATGACGCTAAATCCAGACTATAATAAGCTCTCTTCGAGTCTCTCAGACAGGACCAATTACTGCTCCTCCCACCCTCACTGGTTCCAATGAAAATATAAAAGTGCGGAAACTTTTTGAAGATCCCTCGTATAATTTATGTTTTGTTTTACATTGGGTTAGTAATTATGACACTGTGAAATCAAAAAGCATTCAGATCCCTTGACTTTTTGTGCACCTCTTTATATTGTGGATTTGATTTTGATTGCCATTTTTACCCATCAATTTACATTTGATTTCCCATAATAATGAAGTAAGAATGTTTTTTAGAATGTATCACATCCTTGAGATGTGTCTAGAACACAAGTGGACTCCACCTGTAATTTGAAATGACTGGACACAGTTTGAAAAGGCACTCGCCTGGGTATACAAGGGCTGACAATTTACAATGCCTTGTCAGGACAAAAACCAAGCCATGTCCAAGAACTGTCTACGGATCTTTAGAATCAAACTTGAGCAAGGCAGGAATCAAGGCTATAAAAACAGCACACATAAAATACCACATTGGTGCCAATTCATCTGAAATAGAAGATTAGAACCTGGAATCTTCCTAAAATTGAAGAGTCAACTGAATGACTAGATGAGTCTTGGTATTGCAGGTAAGAAAGCTCACATTAGAAGAGCTCCAGAAGTCCTATGCAGAGATGGACAAATATTCAACAGAGAATCTGTAAGATAGACAAGTGGCTCTGCAGCCATCCATAAATCAGGTTTTGATAGCAAACAGAAAGCCAACACAAGCCACTGTTGAGTATAAGGCATATAACCACTTGTAGGACTCTGGGAACAAAAACAGTTCTCTTTGGACAGAACAGCAAGCACAATGTCTAGTGAAAACAGGGCACTACTTATCACCCTGCTAATACAATTCCTACGGTGAAAGTAGTGGTGGCAGAATCATGCTATAAGGGGGGCTTTCTCAGAAACAGGGACTAAAATACTGATAACAATTGAGGGACAGATGAAAACCTCCTTCAGAGCTCATAAACTTTTAGACTAGAGCAACAATTCACTTTTTAATCTGACAATGACCCAACTGTGGAGTGGTTTAGATGCATTCTCTGCATGTCCTTCAGTGGTCCATCGAAGCCCAGAGTTAAAACCCATTAAACATCTGTGGAGAGACCTAAAAATGGCACATCACAAACATTGAATACCATATTGAATATTTCGCTTTGTTAATATGGGTTATTAAGTGTAGACTGATAGGTAAAAATTGCAATGGTAGATAAAATCTGTACATGTAATAAACATAGACATCTGTAGCTCAGCAGTTAAGGTACTGGACTGGTAATTGTAAAGTCGCTGGTTCAAGACCAATCTCTGCTAGTTTGCTAGGTCCGTAATCCTCAATGCTTGGATTAAAAACAGTCATAACTGGAAGCCCCTAATAGTGTTTTTTTCTACCAATTTAGCATAGCTGGGGACCCCAAACGGCATCCAAGGTGGGTGTATATTCGCCTGACACACACTTCCTCTAACGTGTGCACAGTTCACCAATCCCTTCTTATTCTCCCATACTTCGGTGGATCTGTGCGTGAGGGCGGCACTCTGCACTCCTCCACTTTCTGTACAGGCGCCCAGGAAACCAAGGCCCTTATACAGAGTGTCCCTTACACAGCGTTAATAATCCCACACCTTAGTCTGGTCTTTCCTAATCAGCAGACTGGAGGTCAATTTTGTCTGCTGCAGGCATTAGCTAACTGTGCCTGCTAGATGGTGTCCAGCCGACTGGTAGCAGAGCCGAGATTCGAACTTGTGAGCTCAGAATCTCGGTGCTGGTGTGCTAGCGGATAACAGATTATCCCTTACCCATATAAAATGCCTACAATTCCACTGTCCATTTACTTAACAGAGGCAGGTTACATGCACACACTAAACTTTAATCTAAAAAAGGAAACTAAAATGCAGCAGTGATGTCATGTGACTTAGTTTCCAATTACTACAAACGTCCATATTTGTGTTTTGCAACTGGAAGTCGCGTTGGATAAAAGCGTCTGCTAAATGCTGTAAAGTTGAATGAACATCTGTGCATTGTCTGAAGTGCAGATGTCCACACTAGATTAGAAATCAACTTTTCAATAGTATAAAAAAGAAAGTAAAAAATGGGCCTGTGACCTGTGGACCTGGTACAATTCCACTCATAAAAGACATGCCTTAGATTTACTTCTCAACCAGCTTCTAGCAAAACACCACTTTGACATCTGCCAGTTTAAATGCCGGGACACACGAAAGGAACTTATTTTTGTATCCACAAAATGCACTGATGAGCCAAAACATTAGAACCACACCCCAAAAATGACATTGCATATCATGTAGTTCACGTGTGGAATGCAGCAGACTAAACACCAGAGTTGATTTAATAAGGGCCAAATCATTATAACCAGAAGACTAGGTTGAAGTATCTGACAGGCAGCTATGGTGAGTAGCCACTGTAAGTCTTCTAAGGTTGTTGGCTGGCCAAGACTCGGCAATGCCAGAGGACATGAAGGCTATGGCATCTGATACGGACCAAAGAAAGGCTACTGTGGCTCAAATTGCAGATCATTTTAATGAGGTGAATGTGTCACGGCACAGTGCATCAAATCCTTCCGTGTATGTGGCTGTGTAGTCTCAGGCCAGTCAAACTGCACCCATAGTGGGCACGCACTCACGGACGATTTGGCACTGTAGGACAATCCACAGACTGCTGGAAATGTCCTGGTACCAGATACAACCGGACTAGTTCAGATGTCGTGTGGGGTCAGTGTCTTGGTGGGTCAGAGTCGTTTTGGCTCATCAGTGTACAGCCAAGTATTCCAGTACTTGATCCATCGAAAAGAACGAAATGCCCATCCCTAGGTTATATTGATGATCCACGTTGTGCAAATTATAATTACAGGCATTCACAGCAATGAAATCCATCGATGGGGTTGGACAGGAAATGTCATATCTAATCCAATACAAATCCTTTGCCAGTATCAGATTTGGAACGGATCCATGTCACCGAGTAAAGCTACACCCTGCTTACTTACAGAATGTTAGTTAAAATAGCAGATAAAAAACAAACATGTCGCATGGGCCTTTAATACTCCAAGGATTAAAGCTGCAGTATGTAACTTTTGCTTGCTAAAACTGTCAAATCTGTAGCATTAGCATTATGCTTTTAACCATACATTTATTTTATTTGTTATTATTTTGTTTATGCATTTTCTCCCCTTTTTCTCCAGACTTTTAGCGTATCCTCTACTGATGTTGATCTCCACCCTGGTTAAGGAGAGCCGAGACTGACACACGCCCCCTCCGACACGTGTGCAGTAGCCGCCTACATCTTTTAACCTGCACGAGGCGAGTTTATATAGCTTTGTGCACGGAGAGCCACAGCCTGATCAACGCATTTTCCCTCGTCTCTGTGCAGACGGCATCAAGCAGCCAGCAGAAGTCGTAACTGCATCAGTTATGAGGTTCCGTCCTAGAACAACAGACAATTGTTGTTCATGTAGGCACCCAGTCTGCCGGATGGCAGAGCCGAGTTTCTAACTGATATCAGCTCTGGTGTGTTAGTGTGTTTTTACTGCTGCAGCACCTGAGCACCCCAAATGACATTTATCGTAAAGCATTTAAAAAGCGATAAGACCGTTTAAATCTTTAAATCTGATGGAATCTGATATAAATTCACATTATGACCAACGACAGAACTGGTTTGTGTTGTGTTCACCCCTAAGGGCTGGTCCTTTGATGCCACAAAGTAAATTCAATATAAAAAACACTAAAATTGTTGCTTAGTTTTACAATATATGGGTGACAAGTTTGCTATCTGACAACGAGGCACAGACAACAACGTCAAAAAATGTTTATAATTGTATATGTCAGATTTGAATTAAACCCAAGGTATGGCTAAAAGTTAAGACATGACTACATAACAGCACTGCAATGGCTACTTGACTACTTTATGTCTTTAAAAGTGGGGCGTGAATCGCTGTTGATGTAGCCTCAGAACTGAAGCAAAACTCAAAATAATAGATCGGTCTCAAACCAAATACTACTAAAACTGGTTACCTCAACTATTCAGGCATCCTGTTTAGTGTGCAGAATGCTGCTTGGAACACTCTGAGTCTATTAGGAGCACCAGCCATTTGTCTAAACTTAAAGTTACATACCACAGCTTTAAATGCAACCATAAAACCAACATTTCAGTTTCAGGTCCCCAGATCATGCTGGATCTCCAATTTCTCCCATTTTTCTTCCTTCATAGTTGAAGATCATTAGTTCTGGCTCATCTGCTCTGCTTGTCTGGGTGGTCAGTGGAGTCCTAATATATCCACACCCATGAACGTCACTGTGGTTTTTCCCTCCTTCGCACCAGTCATTTGTCTCATACACTCTGAGGGAACGTCTGGCCTCATGTCAGATGATGCACATGTCAGTGTGTTAGTGTCAGGATGAAAGAATTGACACTCGTGGGGGGTCAAATCTTCAGGTAGTGGTAAAACCGAGCAATGTAGAAATGCTGCTGGCCTTCCTTTACATGCAAGTCACCAGGACCGATCACAGTGCCGGAGCCAGGAGTGACCGTTTTACAGGACAGTCGTTGGGTCGCTTCCTTCCTGGAGTGTTAATCAGAGCCTTGTCAAGCAAAATGTGACTGTAGAAACATTCTGCGTTCAATACAATGATTGGTATGAGTTCGAACTCGAGTGAAGAGCTGATGGGATTTGAAGGACTTTGTTCTCCTTTTTAATTTCTATTATTGTTTTGTAAGTCAGAAAAAGGATGACGTGTGTATGTGTGTGTGTGTGTGTCTGTGTAGAATTTTGCGATACACAGCAACTCCATTCTGTTCTGTTCGAACCGCTTTAGGTCCTGTTATGAGTGCACGAGCGTGTACGTATGAGTAGGTGTGTGTGTTTGGGTGTGGTTGTGTGTTCAGGGGGTGACGATCTCCTGTCTCAGGTTCCTCCATCCCTTCTGTGTCTCAACAGCTGGAAGATATTCTGCAAGAGGAAACACACCAGACATGTCAGACCTTGGCTACCCTCCAGACGAGGTAAGAAGTAAACAGTTTGTGGCAACAGTTCATGCCTACAGCACAGAAGTGTGCAATTTGGAACACAACTGTATCAACTTCCAAGTGTCGGTTAGAAAGCACTTTGTAGTTCTACAATTACCGACTGTAGTCCATCTGTTTCTCTGCATGCTTTGTTAGCCCCCTTTCATACTGTTCTTCAATGGTCAGGACCCCCACAGGACCACTACAGAGCAGGTATTATTTGGGTGGTGGATCATTCTCAGCACTGCAGTGACACTGACATGGTGGTGGTGTGTTGTGCTGGTATGATTGGATAAGACACAACAGTGCTTCTGGAGTTTTTAAACACCTCACTGTCACTGCTGGACTGAGAATAGTCCACCAACCAAAAATATCCAGCCAACAGTGCCCCATGGGCAGCGTCCTGTGACCTCTGATGAAGGTCTAGAAGATGACCAACTCAAACAGCAGCAATAGATGAGCGATCGTCTCTGACTTTACATCTACAAGGTGAACCAACTAGGTAGGAGTGTCTAATAGAGTGGACAGTGAGTGGACACGGTACTTAAAAACTCCAGCAGCGCTGCTGTGTCTGATCCACTCATACCAGCACAACACACACTAACACACCACCACCATGTCAGTGTCACTGCAGTGCTGAGAATCATCCACCACCTAAATAATACCTGCTCTGTGGTGGTCCTGTGGGGGTCCTGACCATTGAAGAACAGGGTGAAAGTGGGTTAAAAAGGTATGTAAAGAAACAGATGGACTACAGTTAGTAATTGTAGAACTATAATGTGCTGTATATGGTAAGTGAAGCTGATAAAATGGACAGTGAGTGTAGAAACAAGGAGGTGGTTTTAATGTATGGCTGATCAGTGTATATGGATTTGTCCATAATATTAACAATAATAAAATCTTAAAGTAAAAGCTCCGTTCAAGAAGCTCAAGCACACCGTACAACTACAGGCCTAAAATCAATCAAAATAAATACATAAAATTAATAAAAAATAAAAACAGAAAACAATCAATTTAAAATAAAGGGAAATAAGCAAATTAAAATTAATTATTAGGAAAAACAGTAAGAAAAAAAAGGGTCTTTGGCTGTTTTTTTTTTTTTTTTTTTTTTTTTATTTACGCATTTTCTTCCTTTTTCTCACGATTAAGTGTAGTCCTTACACTAACCAGGGTCCTTGCAGACACTGTGCCCAACTTTGTCTGCTGCAGGCACTTCCAATTGTGCCCACTAGATGGAGCCCAGCTGACAGGTAGCAGAGCAGAGATTCAAACCAGAGTGTTCAGAATCTCGGCACTGGTGTGCTAATGAAATGACTGACAAGCACGCCCAAAAATGCAGTGGTAAAGAGTTCCAAAGTTTGGGCCCTGCAACACTAAAAGCTCTATTACCGACAGTGTGTAACCTAGAAGGAGGGACAGAAAGGACATGGGATTTAGAAGACTGGAGAGTGCTAAGCCAACAAATCAATGAGATAAGGGGGAGTCAGACCATAGAAAGATTTGAATACCAGAAGAAGGATTTTCTACTGGATGCAAAAATGAATTGGAGTAATAAGATTTCTGAATTTGTGTTCACAGTCAACATTGCAATATACTGTATCTCAATAATATTCAGATGTAAACACACACACAAACACAAACACAAACACACACACAAACACACACACACACAGACACACACAAGATTAATAGCAAAAATACAGGCAGGCTAAGCCTTACCTTACTACACATACCATCTTTACTGCAGTTCTTATTGTCCTTATCCATCACCTCCTCTTCAACCTGGAACCGCAACACAATGTATTACTGCACACGTAATAAAAGTAAATTGGCAGTAAATAGTGCCAACATAAAATGATTCAACTTACCTCTTTTCTCCATTTAAGTTCACAGAAGACTCGCTCGAAGCACTCGTGCATGTAGTTAAACTGAAGATTAGAAAAGACGTTATTATATTCATTTCAAGAACCACATGTGTCAGGAAGTGTTAATCATGTGATCTAATAATCTGATCATGAAGATTATTCTTCTGGTTACACTATATGGCCGAAAGTATTTGGACACCTGACCATGACCGTGTTGGACATCCAATTTCAAAAACATAAAAAAAAAAGCTACTCACAAGACTTTTAAGTAGGTCTGTGGGAATTTGTGCCCATTTAGTCATAAGGGCATTTGTATGACGAGGCAATGATGTTAGTCAAGAAAGCCTCAATTTATTTTCCAGTTCTTTCCAAAGCTGTTGTAGCCTAGCAGTTAAGATTAGGGATGCACCACAATACAGTTAATAACCGATTCAAAAATTCCACTATTCAAATCGATTTGACATGTAAAATGAATCGATATTCACTTTAAACAGCAGAGGGCACTGGTGCTATTCACCTCGCCTGGTTGACGTCACTGGCGGTATATGCCTGGTTGCCAAATTTGGGGTTTTTCAGCCAAATTCAGCATAGTTTGTACCTACCTCAGAAATAAAAGCGCATTCATTATTTAGATAAATAAAAGATAATCACAAATACAATCTTTTATTTTCTTTTTTAAGAGAAATAATAAAAGGAAACTTTGTCATAATTTGTCTTCAATTTCAGTTTTAGAAAATCGGGAAAAAAAATCGTATCGTGAATCCAGTATCGTAAATCACATCGCATCGTGGGTAGAGTGTATTGTTACATCCCTAGTTAAGATACTTAAATAATAATCAGAAGGTCGCTGGTTCAAGCCCCACCACTGCCATGTTGCTGCTGTTGAGCCCTCGAGCAAGGCCCTTAACCCTTAATTGCTCAGACTGTATTCTGTGATAGTACTGCAAGTCGCTTTGGATAAAGGCGTCTGCTAAATGCCAAAAATGTAAATGTAATGTTTAGTGGGGCTGAGGTCAGGGCTCTGTGCAGGACACTGGAGTTTCTTTAAACCAAGCTTTACTAATGTCTTTATAGACCTTACTTTGTGCACAGGGACACAATCATGCTGGAACTGGAAAAGGAAACTGTTGCTGCAAAGTTGGAAGCATATCATTTCATTTATTTGTATAATTGACTTATAACACCTGTAAGCAATAGTGTTGTTGTGTCTGAAACACATGAATACAATAATTAAAAGGGGTGTCCTAATAATTTTGTTCATATAGTGTATCTGATTATTTCAGGTATAATGTAAACAGCAACTCTCCTAATTATTCATAGTGTTTCAGCCACACCCATTGCTAAGGTGTAAATGTATACAATCAATTCTATGAAATACATAATGTCTTAATATGCCCTTGTTTAACATCACTGCTGGAATCTCAGTTTGAATCAATAGTGGCCTCTCGAGGTCAAGACACTTGATCTAGAGAGCTTAGCCTGTCTCAGAGAAGATGATGCAGGTGTATCTACATGATAAGCATTTTGTGCTTCGCAGGACACATACTGTCGCTTACCACAGCATATTAATCTTTCACACAATATGCGGCAAAAGTAATTCCTGCTGGCTATGCCACTTAGTGTCAAGCTTGAAAACAATCCACAATACAGACTGACAGTATTGACAGTTTATTCACATGCAGTCTGGTATAAAACATGCATTTTAGTTTATACAAGAGAGCTCAGCAGTGTCGACATTTGGAGATGTGAGACGATTGCAAGCCCAGAGAAAGAATAAAGTGGCCTCATGAAACCTTATTGTTTCATTAATAGAAGGGTGAATTAAATCAAATCAAAGAGCTACGAAGCTATGGCAAGCAATTCCAGGCTTAGTAAACATGCTATCTAAAATGCAAACCCAATCTACACATTTCACAGCTCACTAGTCACTGAGCTGTATTTTTCCCCTCACAATGCCGTGCTAGATTTAAGCTTGAATAAAAACAGTTCAGGGGTTTGTGAAACACTGAGAATACGTCTGCACGTCACCCCTATCTTCATCATTCAGTGACGCCACTTTAAAGCAGTTAAAACAAAGCTGTAAATGTGCATGGAGCACAACGCTCAAGGTAGTGCAGCAGCAAGGAGGACGGCACCGCATCACTCCACAGGAAAGAGTGGCACAGATGGCACAAATCAGGCCCTTTTGTTCGTCAGTGCCTGAACTTACAAATGCTGTTTTTACCAAATTAATTGAAAAAGCCTATCTAGAAGAGTTGGGCATGTGTATGAAGAGTATGATTAAACTATATAATAAGGACACTATCATAAATAACTGCTAATCACGCAGTGCAGGTATCAAATGAATTAAAGATACACTATATGGCCAAAAGTAAGTAGACACATGACTAAAACCATGGCCAATAAAGTACACAGACGAGTCACATTATTATGACCACCAGCTAATATCCAGAGTAACCGGTGTGTGCAGCACGAACAGTAGCTAGACGGGCTGGGAGTGACTCAATAAGGTCCTGGTAGGTTGTCACAGACATCTGTCACTGCCAAGCAGTGCATCCCACAGCTGCTGGAGGGTGCTTGAAGAATGAGGTGGGCCCACAGATGCTCAACTGAGTTAAAGTCTGGAGAATTAGGGGGCCAGGGTAGTAGTTGGTCATGCTCTTCCAACCAATGTCAGATATTTCGAGCCGTGTGACGTGTCACATTGTCTTGCTGGAAGATCACATCCGCCCCAGGGAAGACAATTTTACCCATGGTACTTTTACCCATGACAGCAACCATGGATATACTGTATGTGCACCTGTTAGCAATGGTGAGATAAGAGGGGTGTGTACATACTTTTGGCTATATAGTGTACTTTATCAGGTTTCTTGGGTATGGAAAGACACTCAGTTTGGTTGAGTGAGAATGTGACACTTACATATGGAGTAAAGATCTTGACCCAGCGTGGCTTCTTCTCGCCTCGCGCATACTCAAAGCAGAAAGCCATACCCTCCTCGTCTGTGTCCCATCTCTGCATCTCGGCCCAATCGAACGCGATCACCTGATTCTGGGTGGGTGCAAAGAACAGGAGTGGTTAATAAACATCAAGATCTGTTTGATGCAATTTTTCAGATTTCATCCACATTACATTTCTTTCAATTCATGGTCTATTTAATTTAAAGACTTTTATACATGATTAATATGCTGCACTGTAGTACTTGGCACTGTTTGAAGGAGTGTAAAGGCTAAATAATAGGTTTGGGTCAATGTGTATTGAAGCATACACTGATAAGCCAAAACATTAGGACCACCCATCAAAAATGTGCATGGCAAAGGATATTAAATAACAGTTGGGCATGGGATGGTCAGGGATATATGAAATGTCAGAGTAATGGTAGTTACATGTTGAATGCAGCAGATATGATGAGCTACTTTGATTAGGGCAAAATCATTAAAGCCAGATGACTGGGTTGAGGTATCTTCGAAACAGCACGGGGTGCTCACAGGCAGCCGTGGTGAGTACCTACACATAGGGGCAGCACGGTGGCTAAGTGGGTAGCACTGTCGCTTCACAGCAAGAAGGTCCTGGGTCCGTCATGCATCCTTTCTCGTTATAACGACATCTTTTCTCGTTATAACGACATAGGAAGGACATAGAAAGGATGTCGTTATAACGAGAAAAGGATGTTTAAATCTTGTATGATTCGATGAATTAATGTCAAACAATTTTTACACAAACACATCAATGTTTCTCACCTACTACACAAACCTTATTTTTTTAAATAACATAGTATTTATTTTACATTATATTTAAATAAAAATCAATAAATCTGTAATAAATTTATTTGAAAAATACAAATTATATTTCCAAAAATACAAATCATACAAGATTTAAATGGATTTATTTGTCTGTATAAGTGCAGAGTAAATGTTTCTCAGTTAGTTTTATGACGGTCCCTAACTCATTAGATGAAGTGGGAGCTTGATAAACGGTTTCATTAAAACCTTTCTTTACATAAATAGACGTAATCTTAAAATTAACATAAAATTGTTTTTGTAGTATGTTCACTATTTTTATTTGTGTAAGAAATCATAAAATAAGAAGGTCTTAGGTGTTTTTTCAAGCACTTATTTAGATCGGAATGCCGAATGTCAGACAAATGTTGAATATTAAACTAAGTTTAGACATTGTTGCTCCTAAAGGAGAATCTTGATCGGCACAACAAGCTGCAAGGTTACACAAGCTACAGCATCATAAATAAATAAATAAATACTTGGAAGTCCATGTCTTCGTAAAAACACACTTGCACACACGCACGAACGTACAAATTTAAGTAAACTGAAAAAATAACAGTCCCTTTAAAATAAAAAAAACAATGTTATTGTATTACATGTATGATGTACACTTATTTACATCTGATTTCTAACTACCACTGACCTCATGCGGGCCAGTCAGAGACACCCAAGCCGGCGGCCGTCCAATGCCCAGGCATGTGTTAGTGCGTATCAGTGGTGTGTTGGTTTGTTTATTAGGATTTTAATGTCATGTTTTACACTTTGGTTACATTCATGACAGGAACGGTAGTTACTCATTACACAAGGTTCATCAGTTCACACAAGGTTATATCGAACACAGTCATGGACAATTTTGTATCTTCAATTCACCTCACTTGCATGTCTTTGGACTGTGGGAGGAAACCGGAGTTCCTGGAGGAAACCCACAGGGAGAACAAGCAAACTCCACACAGAAAGGACTCGGACCGCCCCACCTGGGGATCGAACCCTTCGAAGACCTTCTTGCAGTGAGGCGACAGTGCTACCCACTTAGCCACCGTGCCACCCCAAATTCAGGTAAACTGAAGAAAAAAAAAAAGTCCCTTTAAAATAAAAAACAATTTTATTGTACTACCTGTATGATGTACTCTTATTTCCGTCTTATTTCTAATTACCACTGACCTTACGCGGGCCGGTCAGAGACACCCAACAGGTCGGATGTGGCCCAGGGGCCGTACAATGCCCAGGTGTGTGTTAGTATGTATTAGTGGTGTGCTGGTGTGTGTAGGTGGTGTGTCTTTGTGTGTCTGTGCAGTGACTCAGGACCAGTCGGATGAGGGGACTGGTGTCTTTGCTCAACTCTTTGTGTTTTAGGGCTTTATAATAATAAGATTATAAGACCCCCTCACTGTATTTCTAACTTTCTCACCTCTAAGGTGCCTTCCTCTGTGCAAGCGTGTAGTTTGAAGTGGTGGATGCTGATGGCTGTGATGACCTGGCCTTTCCGGCGTGAGTCACAAGCGCAGTGAGGGAAGATGATCTCATTGTAGCCCTCGCATGTCCTCACCATACTCAGATACTACGGACAGAGAGAGAGAGAGTTTTTTCCTTTTATTGCCTTATAATCACCTCTAGCAGAACTGGATAAATGTGTCTTACAAAGCTACTGTAACTTTAAATAATGATCAAGCTGTCACACTGTCAAACTGCATCCTGTGTGCTTAATAGTGTGTAACTATACCATCAATATTGCACTAAACATATTACTTATCACAGCTGTGTGTGGTTTGAAATGCAGCCTATTTTAGTTACTGCAGAGGTTGATCCTGCCCTGGTAGGACATTGTTCCCAATTTGAATTGGAACATGGATAATAAAGAAGGCTTACTTGACCAACATCAGTGCCTCACACACTCACTCACTCACTCACTCACTTTCTTAACCGCTTATCCAGTTAGGGCCATGGGGGAGGCACACAGTAACACCCTGGACAGAGCACCAGTCCATCGCAGGGCTGACACAAATACACACACACATACACACACCCATTCACCTATAGCGCAATTCGATGTCTCCAATGAACATGACTGCATGTTTTTGGACTGTGGGAGGAAACCGGAGCTCCCGGAGGAAACCCACGCAGACATGGGAAGAACATGCAAACTCAGCACAGAAAGGACCCGGACCGCCCCGCCTGGGGATCGAACCCAGGACCTTCTTGCTGTGAGGCGACAGTGCTACCCACCACGCCCCAACATCAGTGCCTGTATCTTACAAATGCTTTTTTTTAATTCTTAACCAAATCTGTACAAATTCCCACAGACACATTCCATGATTCAGCGTAAAGCCTTTTTAAAGGAGTGAAGGCTATTATACCTATAATAGGTTTTATCCTTCTCTTCACTGTAACTCCCTACACTGCCCTCTAGTGGACAATAACGTTATGACCTTTTAATTTCATGGATGCTTAACGTTTGTGAATTAAAGTATATTTAAAATGTACAGATTAATCTCTACTTAAAACACAATATAGAACTATGATTGCTTAAAAGGTAAAGCATAATAGCTTGGTGTCATTCACAGGTGCAAGCTTGCCTCTCTAAATACCAGGAATCAACCAGATCCTCTGTGCCACAAACTTCTGTTTTACCAGGTATGTTGTTACTCCACTTATCAATGTGATTTACTTCTGATTCGCTTACAAATGACTTTTTATGACTCCAATAAACACCTGTGAGATAAGCTGAACTATTGAGCACAAGCTATACTTTATCTACTAAATGAGCACTAATTTACAAAAACACACCCCAAAATCTTAAGTGAAACTTTGTTTTGGAATGGGATGTCAATGCTTATTGTGAGGTGTCCACAATCTTTTGGCCATATAATGTATAGAAATGTCTATATAAAGCCATTATGGGAAAGCTTTTTAAAGTAGCTTGATGTAGACATAGTAATTCTAATCAACAATAAGGTTTGAGAGGACTTTGGTATGGCACGTGGTTTTGGCACACTTTCACCTTCATGAAGTGTTTAGAAAGCACATATGGCTAATTCCATGACATGCACCTGCTTCTATTTTTTAAAAGGTCTATTAACAGTATGCAAGAAGGCATTTATTCACTGTGCCAATCCAGGGTTCAATTTCTACATAAGTGGTTTGTTGTTACATAAATGCCTAGTTCACACTACAAGATTTTTGCCCTGATTTTTGCTCGGTGACTGGTCGGTGCTAGATTGGCTAGAACTTGGCGTTCGCTCTCAATCACTATGTGTGAACCACTCAACAACTCGATCCGAGCGGCTTGCAGAGCACTCGGTGACCAAAGAGTCTGAGTCGCCCAACAGGCAATGAGTGCTATGTCGAACAGCCAATGAGAACGCAAGATACGGTGTGAGGGGAAACACAGGGGAGTTGTAAAAAGGTGGGACAGGACAGTACAGTATACAGTACCAGTCAAAAGTTTGGACACACTTTCTCATTCCTGTGGTTTTTCTTGATTTTTTTTTAATTTTCAACATTGTAGATTAATAACGAAGACATCCAAACTATGAAGGAACACATATGGAATTATGTAGTAAACAAAAAAGTGTTACACAAACCAGAATATGTTTTATATTTTATATTCTTTAAAGTAGCCATCTTTTGCTTTGATGACAGCTTTGCACACTTTTTGGCTTTTTCTCAATCAGCTTCATGAGGTAGCCACCTGGAATGGTTTTCAATTAATGTTTGTGCTTTGTCCAGAGTTAATTTCTGGAATTTCTTGCTTTTTTAATGTGTTTGAGACCATCAGTTGTGCTATGCAGAGGTAGAGTTGGTAAAATATAAAACATATTCTGGTTTGTTTAAAATTTTTTTGTTCACTACATAATTCCATATGTGTTCCTTCATAGTTTGGATGTCTTCAGTATTAATCTACAATGTAGAAAATAAAAATAATCAAGAAAAACCACTGAAGAGAAGGTGTGTCCAAACTTTTGACTGGTACTGTAGTTTATATCAGAATAGATCGGGACACACACACACACACAAGTTTTACAGTATTTCTGACCTTATCGTTCTCCACAAAACATAACACCAACGCTGCAAAAATATTTATTAACCTCCAACTCACTATAGAACAATCCCTGCTGTTCGTGTAGCCAAATACTTCATTTATTTTTCTCCTTGATTTTACGCTGCACATCAGCGCACAAACTTTGATCGCTCGCCACTTGTTGATGTGCATTTTTGGACGTGGAATCATTAAACCTCTCGTCACTTCTCGCATGACAAAACGTAGTTTGGGAGACCAGACAAGCTCGCCTGTGATTCCAGTTGGTGATAGATCGTGTAGTGTGAAACCCCCTATCGCCGATCAGTCGTGTAGTGTGAAATACACACCGACTTGAAAGACTCCCGATTACAAGAGATCCAGTTGTGTAGTGTGAACCGTACAGCAACCTGACGACTTGAAAAGTCATGTAGTGTAAACTTGGCATAAGAGAACATTCTTTATCATTAGCATGGTTTGGTATATGGAAGCCACCTCTCTTCCTAATAGTAATTTTTGTGGGAAAGTCTTGTGTGCCATATGTGGCAGCGCATGTATATTATACAGGCCCACTGGCTGTTTTCTAGCTGTGTTGGTTGTTTTTCTACGGTTGCTGTTTCTCTGATGTTGCTGGGTTTTGTTTTCAAGTACTGCTCATTTTCCCTAGTCCCTAATACCCTGGTATCCAGCAGAGGATCATGTAGCACAGAGATCTTCTCTAGTATTTTTGTCAGCAGGGGGTCTACTTTTAGCGAATCAATAGCTTGCAGGCAAGCTTTTAAGTCTGGACTGGCTGAATAAACAGGTCGAAGCAGGTGTGTTTGTGATGGTTGCTGCTTCTATTTGGGCACCCAAGAACCTCCTTGCGTTCTGATAAACATAGACAGGTGTCTGGCTACTCTCTGAGTCATGTTTGAGAAATTGTATTGTATTAACCCTAAAACCATATCTAAACAGCAAAGTACAGCAGAGGTTTGATTTGGGCATGCTTTGCCACTTTAGGACATTCCATGCATTGTAAACATTTACCAAACCTGTTTGAGACTGACCATAGAAATCTTCCTCTGTTCAGACAGTTTCTGGAGCTGGTATGATTTGTCCTCAGCTTTAATGACGCCCCTCTTGACATCATCTAGAGCCTGAAAGAGAAAGAGAAGCATCCACACATCAAATACAATCACAAACGAATACATGAGCTCGCAGAGCACACAGCCCCACACACTGTGTAACCTTCTGCCATTTGGGAGGAGATACAGGGGCATACGTGCCAGGACCAGTCGGCTTAGGAACAGTTTCTTTCCCACCTCAATCTCTTTGCTGAACACCACACTACATTTTTTACATCGTTTACATCACTAACACACTGGACTACACACTGGACTTACACAAACTGTCAAACATATATACAGTGTATCACAAAAGTGAGTACACCCCTCACATTTCTGCAAATATTTTATTATATCTTTTCATGGGACAACACTATAGACATGAAACTTGGATATAACTTAGAGTAGTCAGTGTACAGCTTGTATAGCAGTGTAGATTTACTGTCTTCTGAAAATAACTCAACACACAGCCATTAATGTCTAAATGGCTGGCAACATAAGTGAGTCCACCCCACAGTGAACATGTCCAAATTGTGCCCAAAGTGTCAATATTTTGTGTGACCACCATTATTATCCAGCACTGCCTTAACCCTCCTGGGCATGGAATTCACCAGAGCTGCACAGGTTGCTACTGGAATCCTCTTCCACTCCTCCATGATGACATCACGGAGCTGGTGGATGTTAGACACCTTGAACTCCTCCACCTTCCACTTGAGGATGCGCCACAGGTGCTCAATTGGGTTTAGTCCATCACCTTTACCTTCAGCTTCCTCAGCAAGGCAGTTGTCATCTTGGAGGTTGTGTTTGGGGTCGTTATCCTGTTGGAAAACTGCCATGAGGCCCAGTTTTCGAAGGGAGGGGATCATCCTCTGTTTCAGAATGTCACAGTACATGTTGGAATTCATGTTTCCCTCAATGAACTGCAGCTCCCCAGTGCCAGCAACACTCATGCAGCCCAAGACCATGATGCTACCACCACCATGCTTGACTGTAGGCAAGATACAGTTGTCTTGGTACTTCTCACCAGGGCGCCGCCACACATGCTGGACACCATCTGAGCCAAACAAGTTTATCTTGGTCTCGTCAGACCACAGGGCATTGCAGTAATCCATGTTCTTGGACTGCTTGTCTTCAGCAAACTGTTTGCGGGCTTTCTTGTGCGTCAGCTTCCTTCTGGGATGACGACCATGCAGACCGAGTTGATGCAGTGTGCGGCGTATGGTCTGAGCACTGACAGGCTGACCTCCCACGTCTTCAACCTCTGCAGCAATGCTGGCAGCACTCATGTGTCTATTTTTTAAAGCCAACCTCTGGATATGACGCCGAACACGTGGACTCAACTTCTTTGGTCGACCCTGGCGAAGCCTGTTCCGAGTGGAACCTGTCCTGGAAAACCGCTGTATGACCTTGGCCACCATGCTGTAGCTCAGTTTTAGGGTGTTAGCAATCTTCTTATAGCCCAGGCCATCTTTGTGGAGAGCAACAATTCTATTTCTCACATCCTCAGAGAGTTCTTTGCCATGAGGTGCCATGTTGAATATCCAGTGGCCAGTATGAGAGAATTGTACCCAAAACACCAAATTTAAGAGCCCTGCTCCCCATTTACACCTGGGACCTTGACACATGACACCAGGGAGGGACAACGACACATTTGGGCACAATTTGGACATGTTCACTGTGGGGTGTACTCACTTATGTTGCCAGCTATTTAGACAATAATGGCTGTGTGTTGAGTTATTTTCAGAAGACAGTAAATCTACACTGCTATACAAGCTGTACACTGACTACTCTAAGTTATATCCAAGTTTCATGTCTATAGTGTTGTCCCATGAAAAGATATAATAAAATATTTGCAGAAATGTGAGGGGTGTACTCACTTTTGTGATACACTGTACATATCTGCACAATTATTTACCCACATATGTATAGTCATTTAGCAGCGTCTTTATATAGTTATAGTTGAATAGTTATTTGTTTCACACTTTCATCTTTATTATTATTATTACTATTATTAATACACTGATCAGTTATAACATTAAAACCACCTCTTTGTTTCTACACTTACTGTCCATTTTATCAGCTCCACTTACCATATAAAAGCACTTTGTAGTCCATCTGTTTCTCTACATACTTTTTAACCTGCTTTCACCCTGTTCTTCAATGATCAGGACCCCCACAGGACCACCACAGCAGCGCTGCTGGAGTTTTTAAATACCGTGTCCACTCACTGTCCACTCTATTAGACACTCCTACCTAGTTGGTCCACCTTGTAGATGTAAAGTCAGAGACGATCGCTCATCTATTGCTGCTGTTTGAGTTGGTCATCTTCTAGACCTTCATCAGTGGTCACAGGACGCTGCCCACGGGGAGCTGTTGGCTGGATATTTTTGGTTGGTGGACTATTCTCAGTCCAGCAGTGGCAGTAAGGTGTTTAAAAACTCCAGCAGCATTGCTGTGTCTTATCCATTCATACCAGCACAACACACACTAACACACCACCACCATGTCAGTGTCACTGCAGTGCTGAGAATGATCCACCACCTAAATAATACCTGCTCTGTAGTGGTCCTGGGAGAGTCCTGACCATTGAAGAACAGCATAAAAGCAGGTTTAAAAAGTATGCAGAGAAACAGATGGACTACAGTCAGTAATTGTAGAACTACAAAGTGCTTCTATATGGTAAGTTGAGCTGATAAAATGGACAGTGTGTGTAGGAACAAGGAGGTGATTTTAATGTTACGGTTGATGGGTCTTGTCTGTCTGTATCTATCTATATTTGTCTATTTATCTATCTCTGTCTGTCTATCTATCTATATATGTCTATCTGTCTATCTATCTAATTCTCTCTCTGTCTGTCCGTCTATCTGTCTATGTCTATCTATCCCTCTCTCTCTCTGTCCGTCTGTCTATATCTGTCTGTCCATCTATCTATGTCTCTCTGTCTGTCTATCTATATCAGTCTGTCTGTTTGCCTGTCCATCCATCCATCTATCTGTTTAACAGAACACACAGAAATACCATTACAGACCTGGTGAAAGCAATAGTTGATGGCGAGTTCGTTGTCGTTAAGCAGGAACTCCTCCTCAGTTGTGAAGAGCCACTTGCGCAAGGTCAGGCAGGTACCGGGCACGGCCGACGTGTAGTTCTGCACGTACAACTTATGCGGGAACTCGTTCGGAGCCAGCTTGCGCACTGGCACAGAAAAAGAGAAAATGTGGTACCTGGTCATTTTAAACATCAAGTTCATCAGCTTTGTCTTTTTTTTTACCACTGGCTTGTGTAAAATTCTTGTCAACGTCATGCTGTCTGAGACAAGTCAAACTGCCAACCATATATTACAGGGAGCTTTAACACGTACGGAGGATTACACTATTCTCTTTGCATTCCTCCACCACCTGTGCTGGTGCCTTGACTAAACAGTAGAAGTGATTACCCATGCCCTTCCTCTCCTGAGGCATGGCCAGTGGTGTCTGTGAAGTGTCCATTCTGGCCAATAATACACTAAGACCTAAACTCTTATTCTAAATAGTCTTTTGTTCGGGTTGGCCTAACATTTCAGACCTATGCCTATACCAGGTGTATGTTTAAATGGCTGCTAAGTACCATCAAGTTGTGAAACCACAGTATTTGGGACAAAGGCATAATAGCATGGCAATATGCCATCGTAACAGCCCTTATTGCTACCCACGAGTCTTTGTTTGCTATTATGCAAGCAGTGAACTGTCTATGACCTTGTTGGCACTCATTGCTGGAGGTGAAAGCCAGGTCTCTGGTACTTAGCAATAATGAAACACAAGACGAGTTGCAGGTGAAACTAAAGCCATGTGAAGTGGATGCGTGTCCAAGTTGTTTTTTTGTTCTGTTTCTCATTTTTCCACACTCATTCATTACTGAGGCTGAGGGCATTTTCACACCACAAGTTTGTTTGATTTAGTCTGAATCAATTAATGAGTTTAATAACTGAGTGTTTCCCCTTTGGTTTGGTTTCTTTGCACACAGAGAAAAATCCAAGCGCATTGAAGTGCATCATGACAAACAATGTGAGAACGTTCACTTGCATATTGGTCAGATGTCTGAGGCAAGAGAAAGACAGTAACCAAGTCTGTACTGCTCCAGACTTTGCAAAGCAGACTTGCTGCCTTCAAATGACTGAGCAGAAAAAGGCAGCTTAAGGTCAGACATTCTCACCACGTACAAACTGCACCAGAGATCGTCCTATCAAGGGTCTCGATGTAGTTGGTCTGCACCCAAGTGTGATTACTGTGTTCACACCTACCCAAGCGAATTACACTGAGGGGTAAAATGAACCCGAGTCAGATTTAACCAGACTGAAAAGTGCAGGGGTAAAAACACCCTAAAACTAGAGCTAGAATTTAAACTAAAAAAATTTATCCTACATTTACATTTTCGGCACTTATCCAGAGCGACTTACAGAAGTGCTTCCATAGTAAACATTACCTTACTCTAGTTTAAGTAAACAACAGTTCAAGAACACAAATCTGCTGAAACCCTGTTAGAACCAAAGTATTTTTTATTTTTAAATGAATAAGAGCGTTAGTAAGTAAGTAAGTACAAGTCAGCTTAGTTTGTTTGTTTATTAGGATTTTAACGTCATGTTTTACACTTTCGGTTACATTCATGACAGGAAACGGTAGTTTATCTTCACACAAGTTTCATCAGTTCACAAGGTTATATCAAACACAGTCATGGACAATTTAGTGTCTCCAATTCACCTCACTTGCATGTTTTTGGACTGTGGGAGGAAACCGGAGCTCCCGGAGGAAACCCACGCAGACCCATGGAGAACACGCAAACTCCACACAGAAAGGACCCAGACCGCCCCACCTGGGGATCGAACCCAGGACCTTCTTGCTGTGAGGCGACAGTGCTACCCACTTACCCACTTAGCCACAGTCCAGTCAGCTTAGTAAAGTGCTTAGTAAAGAGGTGGGTTTTTAATAGTTTTTTAAAGACAGCAAGAGACTCAGATGTTTGTACAGACAGAGAAAGTTCGTTCCACCACTTGGGTGCAAGTACAGAGAAGAACCTTAATGCTCGTCTTCCTCGCGTCCTGGGTGGAGGATCAAGTGAAGCGAGATTAGTGGCTCGGAGGTTGCGTGGTACAGAGCGAGGTTTGATTAGACAAAGGTAGCTTGCGGCTGGTCCATTTTTGGCTTTGTAGGCGAGCATCAGTGTTTTAAACTGAATGTGTGCAGCTACAGAAAGCCAGTGAAGAGAACGCAGCAGTGGGGTGATGTGGCAGTGTTCAGGTTGGTAAAAAACCAGGAGTTACAAGGGTTTAATAGTAGACATAGAAGCACCTGCCAGGAGGGAGTTGCAGTAGTCCAACCATGAGATTACAAGTGACTGCACTGTTTCACTGAGACAAGTCTGGACTGCAGGCAGGCCAGTCTAGCACCAATACTTTCTTACAACAAAGCCAAGCTGTTGTAACACGTGCAGCATTGTTCTGCTGGAACAAGCAGGCACATTCCTGAAAAAGACATCAATTAGACCAGTGATCCCCAATCACCGTGGGTCATTTATTACCGGGCCGCACAGAAAGAATAAATAATTAGAGATCGCTACAAAAGCAATGAAAACACTGCTTCCATTTCAACATCCTATCTTTGTGAAGCTGGATTTTCTGCAGTGACGGCAACCAAAACAAAGTTACGGAGTAGACTGGACATAGAGAATACACTTTGTCACCCATCACCCCTAGGTGGGAGTGTCTCGTTGCAGAGAAAAAAGCTCAGGGTTCTCACTGATTTTCCATCATTGGTGAGCAGTATTGTTAGCACTTTGTGTTTTTTATTATGCTTGTTGTATAATTTTATTTTAAATCCTCCCGCCAATGCCGGTCCGTGAAATTATATCTTATATGAAACCGGTCCGTGGTGCACAAAAGGTTTGGGACCACTTATTTATACAGCAACTTATGTTGTTCCAAAATGCCACTGTACAGTAATGCCTAGTTCACACTACACGATTTTTGCCCTGATTTTTGAACAACTCAGCGTTCACTCGGCGATCAAAACTCGGCTCTCAGTCGCTAAGTGTGAACTATCCAACAACTCGACCCGACCGGCTCGCCGACTGCTCGGCGACTGGACCGAGTTTTCTAGCACGCCAGATATCTGATCTCAGACGGGCAACTGGGAATGAGTGACATGTCAAACAGCCAATGAGAACGCAGGATACGTGAAGGGAAACGCAGGAGAGGATATAGTTTATATCAGAATACACCGGCACACACACGTTTTACAGTATTTCTGATTTGATCGTTCTCTACAAAACATAACACCCACGCTGCATTACAAAATTATTAATTAACCTCCACTTTACTACAGAACAATCCATACTGTTTGTGTTGCCAAATCCACTCAGATTCATTTATTTTTCCTCTTTGATTTTACGCTGCACATCAGACCACAAACAACTTTGATCTCTCGCTACTTGCTGACGTGCATTTTTGGATGTGGTATCATTAAAACCCCTCGTCACTTCTCACATGTGGTTTTGTAAAGAAGAACAAAAGGGAGACCAGAGAAGCTCGCCTGCGATTCCAGTTGGTGATAGATCGTGTAGTGTGAAACCCCCTATCGCCGATCAGTCGTGAAGTATAAAATATACACCGACTGAAAGACTCCCGAGTGCAAGAGATTCAGTCGTATAGTGTGAACTGTACAGCGACCTGACGACTTGGAAAGTCGTGTAGTGTGAACTTGGCATAAGACATTAAATGGTTCTTACAGATGTGCAAGATACCCATGCCACTGTTCTCCATGCCCAGAGAACATAATGCCCATGCATTTTACCTACTCTCCCAATTTTTTTGGAAAGGGGTTTTTGGAAATATCGTAACTGAGGGAACCGTTTCTTTCAGTTTTCCTATTTAAAACTTCCTAACACTTCAACATAGCTTCAAAAAAACCCTAAATCACAGCATGAATCTGTTCAGAAAAGGGTCACCATCCCTCAAGAAGCATGAGCAATGTTTCTGGCTAAGCAATAAGAAGCAGCAGCCAATAATAAGCAGACAGGGGTACTGGTCAGGATGTGGCTCCTGTCTCTTGTCTGAATGAAATCTGTGCTACATTAAAGCTCTCTAATAAGATCTATAATCCACAGAACCACAGTAACTGTAACTGCTACATTCCACTGGATCAAAGAATAATTAGAATGAACCACACTTACCGAAGGAGTGGTTGATGACTTCAAAGAGAGCAAAGTAACTGGCGGTAATACTGTCCATCCCGAGCTTCATCACCACAGCCTGAAAGAGACGAAGGGGAGGGGGTGCACCATAGCTGTATCATTTCTGAGAAATCAGTGAAGTCTGAGTGTACTTTGGATCCAGTTTTTGAATTTACAGCACTACTGTCAACCTGGCCATGTGTCTAACAGGCTTATTTGGCCCTGCCTGATAGAGGTAGGTTGAAGAGTTTCATATTGCTATTGCAAAAGCAACGTATGTTGGCCGGTCAAACTGTTTTTGTTTGTAAATGTAGTCACATTTATGATATTCACGGCATAAATCTGTGTTTTATGCTAGGTTTACAGGTCTTGTATTATATACATGTTTTCAGTTTTATATTATTAAGGAATTTGAGGATATTTCTGTATTATCTTGGGTGATAATACAATGTATTGGGCATATGTAGTCTTTGTTTTTCACTGTTGTACTATGGGCATTCGTTCAGGATGTGTGTTATGGTGACGGGTGTCTGACATTCTTCCTGGGGTCTGGGGTCTTCCGGTCAAAGTAAATGCTCGAGTGGTGGATGATGCGCTAAGAGCATAGCATGACCCTCTGTGCGAGATACTGTGGTGTGTTCTCTTAGCTGCCGGAGACCACATTTTTTACCTGGCAGGTAAAAAGCAGCAGCAAACTACACACTTAGAGATTTAGAGGGGGTGCGTACTAGTCTGCGGCTCTCTTCGATCAGGGCAGGGGTGGTGTAGGGGGAAGAGGAGTTGTGATAGGAAATTACTTGTTTTTCAGAGATTTTTGGGGTAGTTTATTATATATGTGCTTTCAGAATTGCAGCACCTTCATCTCTGATCTGTCCATCAAGAAAGGGTCATTTGCACCCAGGTGGCACAGCGGGATATTCCACTAGCACACCAGCGCTGGGATTCTGAACTCCCCGGTTTGAATCTCAGCTCTGCTACTGGCCGACTGGGCGCCCTTTAGTGGGCACAATTAGCCATCAGTCTGCTGGATGGACTAATAAGTGGGTGGGGTCCTCAAACGCTGTGCAAGGACCCTAGTTAGCAGCCCAATGCACCTGTACAGAGGTGGAGGTTGTACAGAATATGGAGATTGGTGCGTGTCTGTCCATGTGCGATATCCGGCCTTACGTGCAAGTCCACTGAAGTGTGGGCCAATAGGAAGGGGTCGAAAGACTGCACACGCGTCGGAGGGGACATGGGGCAGGTGAATATACCCTCCTCTGACGTGATCGGGATCCCCAGCAGCGGAAGACTAATTGACTACGCTAAAATTGGGAGAAAAGGAGAGAAAATGCATAAAGAGAAATAAAAAGAAAAAGCAACATTTGACTGCTATGGCCTGCACCTAGTCCTGAACCTAACCCTGTTAACCACTAAACTAAACTACCACTAAACTGGAACTGGGCTAAATGGACCAACTTGTTGTAAAACACCTACACAGAAGAGTAAAGGCTGTTACAGCTACAAACATGTAACTTCATATTGTCAAATGTTTTGGAATGGGATGTCCAATAAGCTTAGGGTCAAGTTCAGTAGTTCAGATAATCACATGCGGTACCTGGTAAACCTGATCTGTTGTGCAATTCTTTCGAACCCGGACGGTCACTGTGGTTTTGTCTGGCATGGCTATTCTCAATTCCACATCCGAGACTCCATTATAGTTCTGAAAGAGACAGACAGAGAAAGAGAGGGTGAGAGATGTGACTCATTGATGGAAATAATAGGGCAGGGCAATAAAAGCACATGGATTAGATAAAAAATGAACAAGTGAAATGAAGCTTAATATCTATAAACAGTCAACAGGGACAGAGGGTACAGAAAAGCAAAGTCCTTATCTGTCCTGTTTAACCGTACACTTATACAAACAGAGGACTGTGGCTAATATTTTTCATGGTTTGTCTTTGTTGGGGCTTGTATGGGGCTGCTGCTAAGACCAGGAACTCCTGGTACTCTCCAGTGCAAGCCTTAAATAGCTAAACATTAAGCTTTAATTGGCTTTAAAACATATCATTAGCTTTCCCTTTAAATTTCATTGACTTTTAACAGTGAAGCAGATCAACAGTGCCAGCAGCTCATAAGGCACCCCACACCATGCCACCTAATGCTCAATTTTTTTTCATGGTAGAGATGCATTGTTGTATTTCTCACCAGGTCTTTCAAGACACCTCTCTGGAGCATTACCATACCACTTAAATAGTGATCCATTATGCCAGGACTCAATCCCAACCCGACTGAACTTATCATGTTAGTTTAAGACAGCAATAGCTTAACATCTACTAGACATCTTCTAGACAAATATGTACGAGATAAGCATCTACTGAGTACACCTTGAACATCATTTCTGTGCATTAATGCATCTGTTGAATTGAGTTTCAGCATTCGTTTGTGATTGTATTTGATGTGTGGATGCTTCTCTTTCAGGCTATACAGTGCCTTGCAAAAGTATTCAGCCCCCTTGAACTTTTCAACCTTTTGCCACATTTCAGGCTTCAAACATAACGATATGAAATTGTAATTTTTTGTGAAGAATCAACAACAAGTGGGACACAATTGTGAAGTGGAACGAAATTTATTGGATATTTTAAACTTTTTTTAGAAATAAAAAACTGAAAAGTGGGGCGTGCAATATTATTCAGCCCCCTTGCGTTAATACTTTGTAGCGCCACCTTTTGCTGCGATTACAGCTGCAAGTCGCTTGGGGTATGTCTCTATCAGTTTTGCACATCGAGAGACAGAAATTTTTGCCCATTCTTCCTTGCAAAACAGCTCGAGCTCAGTGAGGTTGGATGGAGAGCGTTTGTGAACAGCAGTTTTCAGCTTTTTCCACAGATTCTCGATGGGATTCAGGTCTGGACTTTGACTTGGCCATTCTAACACCTGGATACGTTTATTTGTGAACCATTCCATTGTAGATTTTGCTTTATGTTTTGGATCATTGTCTTGTTGGAAGATAAATCTCCGTCCCAGTCTCAGGTCTTTTGCAGACTGCAACAGGTTTTCTTCCAGAATGGTCCTGTATTTGGCTCCATCCATCTTCCCATCAATTTTAACCATCTTCCCTGTCCCTGCTGAAGAAAAGCAGGCCCAAACCATGATGCTGCCACCACCATGTTTGACAGTGGGGATGGTGTGTTCAGGGTGATGAGCTGTGTTGCTTTTACGCCAAACATAACGTTTTGCATTGTGGCCAAAAAGTTCGATTTTGGTTTCATCTGACCAGAGCACCTTCTTCCACATGTTTGGTGTGTCTCCCAGGTGGCTTTTTATAGATATCTTTGAGAAATGGCTTTCTTCTTGCCACTCTTCCATAAAGGCCAGATTTGTGCAGTGTACGACTGATTGTGTCCTATGGACAGAGTCTCCCACCTCAGCTGTAGATCTCTGCAGTTCATTCAGAGTGATCATGGGCCTCTTGGCTGCATCCCTGATCAGTCTTCTCCTTGTTTGAGCTGAAAGTTTAGAGGGACGGCCGGGTCTTGGTAGATTTGCAGTGGTCTGATACTCCTTCCATTTCAATATGATCGCTTGCACAGTGCTCCTTGAGATGTTTAAAGCTTGGGAAATCTTTTTGTATCCAAATCCGGCTTTAAACTTCTCCACAACAGTATCTCGGACCTGCCTGGTGTGTTCCTTGGTCTTCATGATGCTCTCTGCGCTTTAAACAGAACTCTGAGACTGTCACAGAGCAGGTGCATTTATACGGAGACTTGATTACACACAGGTGGATTCTATTTATCACCATCAGTCATTTAGGTCAACATTGGATCATTCAGAGATCCTCACTGAACTTCTGGAGTGAGTTTGCTGCACTGAAAGTAAAGGGGCTGAATAATATTGCACGCCCCACTTTTTAGTTTTTTATTTCTAAAAAAAGTTTAAAATATCCAATAAATTTCGTTCTACTTCACGATTGTGTCCCACTTGTTGTTGATTCTTCACCAAAAATTACAATTTCATATCGTTATGTTTGAAGCCTGAAATGTGGCAAAAGGTTGAAAAGTTCAAGGGGGCTGAATACTTTTGCAAGGCACTGTAGATGATGCTAAGAGGGGTGCCATTAAAGCTGAGGACAAATCATACCAGCTCCAGAAACTGGCTGAACAGAGGACGATTTCTATGGTCAGTCTTAAACAGGTTTGGTTTTAAGGTTTTAATGCGATTTCTCAAACGTGACTCCAAGGGCAGCTGGAAAGTCATGTCGGACAGCCTGAACCTTTCTATGTTTATCAGAACGCAAGGAGGTTCTTGGGTGCCCAAATAGAAGCAGCAACCATCACAAACACACCTTCTTCGACCTGTTTATTAAATCAGTCCAGACTCAAAAGCTTGCCTGCAGGCTATTGATTTGCTAAAAGTAGACCCCCTGCTGACAAAAATACTAGAGAAGATCTCTGTGCTACATGATCCTCTGCTGGATACCAGGGTATAAGGGACTTCATAAAAATGAGCAGTACTTGAAAACAAAATTAGGAAATACCCCATCCAGTGTCTGAGATTTTTATTTTTTAACAGTTCTAGTGTTCTGTCTTTGAGAACTGTACATTTTAAAAAACCTTACTTCATAAACTTCTACTTAAAACAAAATGAGACACCAGTTTACCATTTTTCTTTCTTTGCAAGCCTTTTGTCTCCAAGGTGTACTCGTTGAAATGATATATAAACAGAAACACTTCTGTCTGAAGCTGGTGTCAGTTAAAAGGAACCAATACCATCATCTGCATCTCCATGTGTCCTCTGCCAGCCATAAACAACAAGGCATGATTCTGAAACCAAACCACACAGCCGATCTCCACGGCAGGTGGGCCCGCTACAGAGACGTTTGACGTTATCATTGTTTATATATACAGTGTATCACAAAAGTGAGTACACCCCTCACATTTCTGCAAATATTTAAGTATATCTTTTCATGGGACAACACTGACAAAATGACACTTTGACACAATGAAAAGTAGTCTGTGTGCAGCTTATATAACAGTGTAAATTTATTCTTCCCTCAAAATAACTCAATATCCAGCCATTAATGTCTAAACCACCGGCAACAAAAGTGAGTACACCCCTTAGTGAAAGTTCCTGAAGTGTCAATATTTTGTGTGGCCACCATTATTTCCCAGAACTGCCCTAACTCTCCTGGGCATGGAGTTTACCAGAGCTTCACAGGTTGCCACTGGAATGCTTTTCCACTCCTCCATGACGACATCACGGAGCTGGCGGATATTCGAGACTTTGCGCTCCTCCACCTTCCGCTTGAGGATGCCCCAAAGATGTTCTATTGGGTTTAGGTCTGGAGACATGCTTGGTCAGTCCATCACCTTTACCCTCAGCCTCTTCAATAAAGCAGTGGTTGTCTTAGAGGTGTGTTTGAGGTCATTATCATGCTGGAACACTGCCCTGCGACCCAGTTTCCGGAGGGAGGGGATCATGCTCTGCTTCAGTATTTCACAGTACATATTGGAGTTCATGTGTCCCTCAATGAAATGTAACTCCCCAACACCTGCTGCACTCATGCAGCCCCAGACCATGGCATTCCCACCACCATGCTTGACTGTAGGCATGACACACTTATCTTTGTACTCCTCACCTGATTGCCGCCACACATGCTTGAGACCATCTGAACCAAACAAATTAATCTTGGTCTCATCAGACCATAGGACATGGTTCCAGTAATCCATGTCCTTTGTTGACATGTCTTCAGCAAACTGTTTGCGGGCTTTCTTGCGTAGAGACTTCAGAAGAGGCTTCCTTCTGGGGTGACAGCCATGCAGACCAATTTGATGTAGTGTGCGGCGTATGGTCTGAGCACTGACAGGCTGACCCCCCACCTTTTCAATCTCTGCAGCAATGCTGACAGCACTCCTGCGCCTATCTTTCAAAGACAGCAGTTGGATGTGACGCTGAGCACGTGCACTCAGCTTCTTTGGACGACCAACGCGAGGTCTGTTCTGAGTGGACCCTGCTCTTTTAAAACGCTGGATGATCTTGGCCACTGTGCTGCAGCTCAGTTTCAAGGTGTTGGCAATCTTCTTGTAGCCTTGGCCATCTTCATGTAGCGCAACAATTCGTCTTTTAAGATCCTCAGAGAGTTCTTTGCCATGAGGTGCCATGTTGGAACTTTCAGTGACCAGTATGAGAGAGTGTGAGAGCTGTACTACTAAATTGAACACACCTGCTCCCTATGCACACCTGAGACCTAGTAACACTAACGAGTCACATGACATTTCGGAGGGAAAATGACAAGCAGTGCTCAATTTGGACATTTAGGGGTGTAGTCTCTTAGGGGTGTACTCACTTTTGTTGCCGGCGGTTTAGACATTAATGGCTGTATATTGAGTTAATTTGAGGGAAGAATAAATTTACACTGTTATATAAGCTGCACACAGACTACTTTTCATTGTGTCAAAGTGTCACTTTGTCAGTGTTGTCCCATGAAAAGATATACTTAAATATCTGCAGAAATGTGAGGGGTGTACTCACTTTTGTGATACACTGTATATATACAGTGTATCACGAAAGTGAGTACACCCCTCACATTTCTGCAAATATTTCATTATATCTTTTCATGGGACAACACTATAGACATGAAACTTGGATATACAGTGTATCACAAAAGTGAGTACACCCCTCACATTTCTGCAGATATTTAAGTATATCTTTTCATGGGACAACACTGACAAAATGACACTTTGACACAATGAAAAGTAGTCTGTGTGCAGCTTATATAACAGTGTAAATTTATTCTTCCCTCAAAATAACTCAATATACAGCCATTAATGTCTAAACCACCGGCAACAAAAGTGAGTACACCCCTAAGAGACTACACCCCTAAATGTCCAAATTGAGCACTGCTTGTCATTTTCCCTCCAAAATGTCATGTGATTTGTTAGTGTTACTAGGTCTCAGGTGTGCATAGGGAGCAGGTGTGTTCAATTTAGTAGTACAGCTCTCACACTCTCTCATACTGGTCACTGAAAGTTCCAACATGGCACCTCATGGCAAAGAACTCTCTGAAGATCTTAAAAGACGAATTGTTGCGCTACATGAAGATGGCCAAGGCTACAAGAAGATTGCCAACACCCTGAAACTGAGCTGCAGCACAGTGGCCAAGATCATCCAGCGTTTTAAAAGAGCAGGGTCCACTCAGAACAGACCTCGCGTTGGTCGTCCAAAGAAGCTGAGTGCACGTGCTCAGCGTCACATCATACTGCTGTCTTTGAAAGATAGGCGCAGGAGTGCTGTCAGCATTGCTGCAGAGATTGAAAAGGTGGGGGGTCAGCCTGTCAGTGCTCGGACCATACGCCGCACACTACATCAAATTGGTCTGCATGGCTGTCACCCCAGAAGGAAGCCTTTTCTGAAGTCTCTACGCAAGAAAGCCCGCAAACAGTTTGCTGAAGACATGTCAACAAAGGACATGGATTACTGGAACCATGTCCTATGGTCTGATGAGACCAAGATTAATTTGTTTGGTTCAGATGGTCTCAAGCATGTGTGGCGGCAATCAGGTGAGGAGTACAAAGATAAGTGTGTCATGCCTACAGTCAAGCATGGTGGTGGGAATGCCATGGTCTGGGGCTGCATGAGTGCAGCAGGTGTTGGGGAGTTACATTTCATTGAGGGACACATGAACTCCAATATGTACTGTGAAATACTGAAGCAGAGCATGATCCCCTCCCTCCGGAAACTGGGTCGCAGGGCAGTGTTCCAGCATGATAATGACCCCAAACACACCTCTAAGACGACCACTGCTTTATTGAAGTGGCTGAGGGTAAAGGTGATGGACTGGCCAAGCATGTCTCCAGACCTAAACCCAATAGAACATCTTTGGGGCATCCTCAAGCGGAAGGTGGAGGAGCGCAAAGTCTCGAATATCCGCCAGCTCCGTGATGTCGTCATGGAGGAGTGGAAAAGCATTCCAGTGGCAACCTGTGAAGCTCTGGTAAACTCCATGCCCAGGACAGTTAAGGCAGTTTTGGGAAATAATGGTGGCCACACAAAATATGGACACTTCAGGAACTTTCACTAAGGGGTGTACTCACTTTTGTTGCCGGTGGTTTAGACATTAATGGCTGTATATTGAGTTATTTTGAGGGAAGAATAAATTTACACTGTTATATAAGCTGCACACAGACTACTTTTCATTGTGTTAAAGTGTCATTTTGTCAGTGTTGTCCCATGAAAAGATATACTTAAATATCTGCAGAAATGTGAGGGGTGTACTCACTTTTGTGATACACTGTAACTTAGAGTAGTCAGTGTACAGCTTGTATAGCAGTGTAGATTTACTGTCTTCTGAAAATAACTCAACACACAGCCATTAATGTCTAAATAGCTGGCAACATAAGTGAGTACACCCCACAGTGAACATGTCCAAATTGTGCCCAAATGTGTCGTTGTCCCTCCCTGGTGTCATGTGTCAAGGTCCCAGGTGTAAATGGGGAGCAGGGCTGTTAAATTTGGTGTTTTGGGTACAATTCTCTCATACTGGCCACTGGATATTCAACATGGCACCTCATGGCAAAGAACTCTCTGAGGATGTGAGAAATAGAATTGTTGCTCTCCACAAAGATGGCCTGGGCTATAAGAAGATTGCTAACACCCTGAAACTGAGCTACAGCATGGTGGCCAAGGTCATACAGCGGTTTTCCAGGACAGGTTCCACTCGGAACAGGCTTCGCCAGGGTCGACCAAAGAAGTTGAGTCCACGTGTTCGGCGTCATATCCAGAGGATGGCTTTAAAAAATAGACACATGAGTGCTGCCAGCATTGCTGCAGAGGTTGAAGACGTGGGAGGTCAGTTTCTCAGTGCTCAGACCATACGCCGCACACTGCATCGACTCGGTCTGCATAGTCGTCATGCCAGAAGGAGGCTGAGGCACAAGAAAGCCCGCAAACAGTTTGCTGAAGACAAGCAGTCCAAGAACATGGATTACTGGAATGCCCTGTGGTCTGACGAGACCAAGATAAACTTGTTTGGCTCAGATGGTGTCCAGCATGTGTGGCGGCGCCCTGGTGAGAAGTACCAAGACAACTGTATCTTGCCTACAGTCAAGCATGGTGGTGGTAGCATCATGGTCTTGAGCTGCATGAGTGTTGCTGGCACTGGGGAGCTGCAGTTCATTGAGGGAAACATGAATTCCAACATGTACTGTGACATTCTGAAACAGAGCATGATCCCCTCCCTTCGAAAACTGGGCCTCATGGCAGTTTTCCAACAGGATAACGATCCCAAACACAGCCTCCAAGATGACAACTGCCTTGCTCAGGAAGCTGAAGGTAAAGGTGATGGACTAAACCCAATTGAGCACCTGTGGCGCATCCTCAAGTGGAAGGTGGAGGAGTTCAAGGTGTCTAACATCCACCAGCTCAGTGATGTCTTCATGGAGGAGTGGAAGAGGATTCCAGTAGCAACCTGTGCAGCTCTGGTGAATTCCATGCCCAGGAGGGTTAAGGCAGTGCTGGATAATAATGGTGGTCACACAAAATATTGACACTTTGGGCACAATTTGGACATGTTCACTGTGGGGTGTACTCACTTATGTTGCCAGCTATTTAGACATTAATGGCTGTGTGTTGAGTTATTTTCAGAAGACAGTAAATCTACACTGCTATACAAGTTGTACACTGACTACTCTAAGTTATATCCAAGTTTTATTTCTATAGTGTTGTCCCATGAAAAGATATAAAAAAATATTTGCAGAAATGTGAGGGGTGTTCTCACTTTTGTGATACACTGTATATATATATATATATATATATATATATATATATATATATATATATATATATATATATATATATATATTTTTTTTTTTTTTTTTTTTTAATGCATTTTCTCCCCTTTTTAGCGCATCCAACTGCCCCATTGCATCATGCTTCCTCTCCACCAATGCCGATCTCTGCTCTGATTGAGGAGAACGAAGTTAACCCACGCCCCCTCCGACACATGGGCAGCATGCCGTATGCATCTTATCACCTACACTTTGACGAGTGCAGTGCAGCTTAGCTGCATGTACGGAGGGACACACCCTAAGAGCACTCTTTTCTCATCTCTGTGCAGGCGCCATCAATCAGCCAGCAGAGGTCGTAATTGCACCAGTCATGAGAGAGAGAGAGAGACCCCATCAGGCTTAGTCCCGCACATATGAACAACAGGCCAATCGTTGTTCATGTGGCTGCTCAGCCTCACCCGGCAAGGCAGAGCTGAGATTCGATACGACGTATTCGAAATACCAGCTCTGGTTCCAGCGTGTTTTTACTGCTGCGCCACTCAGGCGCCGACATTATCATTGTTGATAAAAACTTAAAACAATGCAGTTTGAATTCACATCTCAATTTTCAGTCATGGCCTATTCGGGTCAAATTCAATTTCAATATGCAGAAAAGGCTATAATAATCAAAGAAATATGGCAGTACTGACCCTAATACCATTTTTTATTATAATTATTGGGCGTGTTCGAAAAGCTAGGGAGCTGTCTACATAGACTGCATTTTACGTCATCCTGTGCACGCTCCCGAGAAGGAGGCTGTTCGAAATCCTAGATGCCTTAAAATCCACACTTCTGAGGTATCTTCATATTTCAATGTTATTTTGGCTCAAGAACGAGTGAGCATCCGATGCTGCCTTAGTGATCAAGGCAATCCCAGAATTCATTGCCGGTCGGGTGCTCTTCTCTCGAGTTATTTTCAAATGTAAATAAAATATAACTGATTTTTAACTTGTATAAACTTGTACGAGTGTTTTTATTTGCAAGTTCGGGCTTGTCAGGAAATTTAACCGTTATCGGCACATGAAGGAAGATGTTATATTGACGTTAGCGTGCTGTGCTACCTCATCCATTGGTTTTAATGGCAAGATGCTAAACGCGAAATGCAAAACCCGATGGAATCGCTATCTAAGTAGTGCGTTCGAATAACCTGCATTATAAGTCATTGACTTATTAGAATCCTCTCTACTGAGGCAGCTGCCTATGTAGACAGTAAGACAGCAAGGCAGCTCCCTAGGTTTTCACACCCATTGTGTCTGTAGTATTTATTTCTATTTATTTATTAGGAATTTAACATCATTTTTTATACACTTTGGTTACATTCATGAATGGACAGGTAAGTTACACGTTACACAAGATTCATCAGTTCAAGTCAAACACAGTCATGGACAATTTTGTATCTCCAATTCACCTCACTTGCATGTTTTTGGACCGTGAACCAGGGCTCCCAGAGGAAACCCACGCAGACACTGGGAAAACATGCAAACTCCACACAGAAAGGACCCGGTTCGCTTCACTTGTGTATCAAACCCAGGACCTTCTTACTGCAAGGCGACAGTGCTATCCACCGAGCCACCAACTTTCTCAAAGTACTGTATATCAATAGTGACACCACTAGCCAGGTTTGTCCTGGCTTTTTTTTCTGTATCTGTGGTTTTATAAACAATTAAAAAGTAAGGGCGGAGGAAAGGTTCAGTTGCAAGCACTTGAGGCGATGAACATGAATGAGCTAAAATACTTGGATTGTAGAATACAAAGTAATGGAGAGTGTGGTAGACAGGTGAAGATGAGAGTGAAGGCAGGCCCTAAACTGTTGCTGCAAGTTGGAAGCATATTAATTTCCTTCATATTATCGATTTGTACCTCATCTTACCTTACCTCATCTGATTCAGACAAGAACTCCTGCATGACGTCACTCTCCCCAATCACTCGCACAGAACATACTGTAAAGAAGTGACCGAAAATGAGTAAAAAAGAATGAAAGCATCTAAACAGGTTATTTGTTTTGAAAGCATGCTAATTATTAGGGCTACACAGACATATTAAATATTAATGGCTGACTCAGTGGATGCGACAGCGAATGATTCAGGTTCGAATTCGGAACAGTTTTATGCCCTTTCTAATGTAACCCTACTTATTACAGTGTATCACAAAAGTGAGTACACCCCTCACATTTCTGCAAATATTTCATTATATCTTTTCATGGGACAACACTATAGACATGAAACTTGGATATAACTTAGAGTAGTCAGTGTACAACTTGTATAGCAGTGTAGATTAACTGTCTTCTGAAAATAACTCAACACACAGCCATTAATGTCTAAATAGCTGGCAACATAAGTGAGTACACCCCACAGTGAACATGTCCAAATTGTGCCCAAATGTGTCGTTGTCCCTCCCTGGTGTCATGTGTCAAGGTCCCAGGTGTAAATGGGGAGCAGGGCTGTTGAATTTGGTGTTTTGGGTACAATTCTCTCATACTGGCCACTGGATATTCAACATGGCACCTCATGGCAAAGAACTCTCTGAGGATGTGAGAAATAGAATTGTTGCTCTCCACAAAGATGGCCTGGGCTATAAGAAGATTGCTAACACCCTGAAACTGAGCTACAGCATGGTGGCCAAGGTCATACAGCGGTTTTCCAGGACAGGTTCCACTCGGAACAGGCTTCGCCAGGGTCGACCAAAGAATCTGAGTCCACGTGTTCGGCGTCATATCCAGAGGTTGGCTTTAAAAAATAGACACATGAGTGCTGCCAGCATTGCTGCAGAAGTTGAAGACGTGGGAGGTCAGCCTGTCAGTGCTCAGACCATACGCCGCACACTGCATCAACTCGGTCTGCATGGTCGTCATCCCAGAAGGAAGCTGACGCACAAGAAAGCCCGCAAACAGTTTGCTGAAAACAAGCAGTCCAAGAACATGGATTACTGGAATGCCCTGTGGTCTGACGAGACCAAGATAAACTTGTTTGGCTCAGATGGTGTCCAGCATGTGTGGCGGCGCCCTGGTGAGAAGTACAAAGACAACTGTATCTTGCCTACAGTCAAGCATGGTGGTGGTAGCATCATGGTCTTGGGCTGCATGAGTGTTGCTGGCACTGGGGAGCTGCAGTTCATTGAGGGAAACATGAATTCCAACATGTACTGTGACATTCTGAAACAGAGCATGATCCCCTCCCTTCGAAAACTGGGCCTCATGGCAGTTTTCCAACAGGATAACGACCCCAAACACAACCTCCAAGATGACAACTGCCTTGCTGAGGAAGCTGAAGGTAAAGGTGATGGACTAAACCCAATTGAGCACCTGTGGCACATCCTCAAGTGGAAGGTGGAGGAGTTCAAGGTGTCTAACATCCACCAGCTCCGTGATGTCATCATGGAGGAGTGGAAGAGGATTCCAGTAGCAACCTGTGCAGCTCTGGTGAACTCCATGCCCAGGAGGGTTAAGGCAGTGCTGGATAATAATGGTGGTCACACAAAATATTGACACTTTGGGCACAATTTGGACATGTTCACTGTGGGGTGTACTCACTTATGTTGCCAGCCATTTAGACATTAATGGCTGTGTGTTGAGTTATTTTCAGAAGACAGTAAATCTACACTGCTATACAAGTTGTACACTGACTACTCTAAGTTATATCCAAGTTTCATGTCTATAGTGTTGTCCCATGAAAAGATATAATGAAATATTTGCAGAAATGTGAGGGGTGTACTCACTTTTGTGATACACTGTATATTCAGGCTTAGGACCAGCACTGAGAGTCCACTGACAAGTGCACTTCCAATTGGTTAGTGTGTTTAAACCCAAGCACCCAACTGCTGATCCCTATTAGTGCTCCCTTGAAGAAGCCGCTGCCTATCTCATACAGTGTATCACAAAAGTGAGTACACCCCTCACATTTCTGCAAATATTTCATTATATCTTTTCGTAGGACAACACTATAGACATGAAACTTGGATATAACTTAGAGTAGTCAGTGTACAGCTTGTATAGCAGTGTAGATTTACTGTCTTCTGAAAATAACTCAACACACAGCCATTAATGTCTAAATGGCTGGCAACATAAGTGAGTACACCCCACAGTGAACATGTCCAAATTGTGCCCAAAGTGTCAATATTTTGTGTGACCACCATTATTATCCAGCACTACCTTAACCCTCCTGGGCATGGAATTCACCAGAGCTGCACAGGTTGCTACTGGAATCCTCTTCCACTCCTCCATGATGACATCACGGAGCTGGTGGATGTTAGACACCTTGAACTCCTCCACCTTCCACTTGAGGATGCGCCACAGGTGCTCAATTGGGTTTAGTCCATCACCTTTACCTTCAGCTTCCTCAGCAAGGCAGTTGTCATCTTGGAGGTTGTGTTTGGGGTCGTTATCGTGTTGGAAAACTGCCAGTTTTCGAAGGGAGGGGATCATGCTCTGTTTCAGAATGTCACAGTACATGTTGGAATTCATGTTTCCCTCAATGAACTGCAGCTCCCCAGTGCCAGCAACACTCATGCAGCCCAAGACCATGATGCTACCACCACCATGCTTGACTGTAGGCAAGATACAGTTGTCTTGGTACTTCTCAATAGGGCGCCGCCACACATGCTGGACACCATCTGAGCCAAACAAGTTTATCTTGGTCTCGTCAGACCACAGGGCATTCCAGTAATCCATGTTCTTGGACTGCTTGTCTTCAGCAAACTGTTTGCGGGCTTTCTTGTGCGTCAGCTTCCTTCTGGGATGACGACCATGCAGACCGAGTTGATGCAGTGTGCGGCGTATGGTCTGAGCACTGACAGGCTGACCTCCCACGTCTTCAACCTCTGCAGCAATGCTGGCAGCACTCATGTATCTATTTTTTAAAGCCAACCTCTGGATATGACGCCGAACACGTGGACTCAACTTCTTTGGTCGACCCTGGCGAAGCCTGTTCCGAGTGGAACCTGTCCTGGAAAACCGCTGTATGACCTTGGCCACCATGCTGTAGCTCAGTTTCAGGGTGTTAGCATTCTTCTTATAGCCCAGGCCATCTTTGTGGAGAGCAACAATTCTATTTCTCACATCCTCAGAGAGTTCTTTGCCATGAGGTGCCATGTTGAATATCCAGTGGCCAGTATGAGAGAATTGTACCCAAAACACCAAATTTAACAGCCCTGCTCCCCATTTACACCTGGGACCTTGACACATGACACCAGGGAGGGACAACGACACATTTGGGCACAATTTGGACATGTTCACTGAGGGGTGTACTCACTTATGTTGCCAGCTATTTAGACATTAATGGCTGTGTGTTGAGTTATTTTCAGAAGACAGTAAATCTACACTGCTATACAAGCTGTACACTGACTACTCTAAGTTATATCCAAGTTTCATGTCTATAGTGTTGTCCCATGAAAAGATATAATGAAATATTTGCAGAAATGTGAGGGGTGTACTCACTTTTGTGATACACTGTAACTGTTGTGCATGTGAAAGTCGGGGATGTATTAAACATTGGACTAACGGTAGTTGCTCGTAGTTCACATGTTGAACACAGCAGATAGGATCAGCATAAAGACCTAAGTGACTCTGATAAGCACCACATTGCAGGCTACTGAGTCAGGCTACTGGGTTGAATTATCTCCAAAAAAGCAAAGGGTGCTCATGGCATTTAGCATTTTTTATCTTGCTCAGGGGTCCAACAGTGGCAGCTTGACTGTGGTGAGGCTTCAACCAACAATCTTCTAAACAATAGTCCAGGACTGAGTTGAGCTATCGCTGCCCTATGGCTGTTTCTCTTCTTTTTGAGACTGAATTAAACTAGGCTAGACTTCATGCAAAACCAATTAGTTCAAACCACAAAAACTGGTTAAACTGATGCTTTAATAGAAAAACTATGGGCATTACTGTGCAGAGGATATGCGTACACTGACAGTGTACTATGTGTACATTACAGGGTAGAGGATATGTGTACTAGAGACAGTGTACAGTGTACTATGTGTACATTACAGGGTAGAGGATATGTGTACTAGAGACAGTGTACAGTGTACTATGTGTACATTACAGGGCAGAGGATATGTGTATTAGAGACAGTGTACAGTGTACTATGTGTACATTACAGGGCAGAGGATATGTGTACTAGAGACAGTGTACAGTGTACTATGTGTACATTACAGGGCAGAGGATATGTGTACTAGAGACAGTGTACAGTGTACTATGTGTACATTACAGGGCAGAGGATATGTGTATTAGAGACAGTGTACTATGTGTACATTACAGGGCAGAGGATATGTGTACTAGAGACAGTGTACAGTGTACTATGTGTACATTACAGGGCACAGGATAGGTGTACTACAGACAGTGTACTATGTGTACATTACAGGGCAGAGGATAGGTGTACTAGAGACAGTGTACTATGTGTACATTACAGGGCAGAGGATATGTGTACTAGAGACAGTGTACTATGTGTACAGTACAGGGCAGAGGATAGGTGTACTAGAGACAGTGTACTATGTGTACATTACAGGGCAGAGGATATGTGTACTAGAGACAGTGTACTATGTGTACAGTACAGGGCAGAGGATAGGTGTACTAGAGACAGTGTACTATGTGTACATTACAGGGCAGAGGATATGTGTACTAGAGACAGTGTACTATGTGTACAGTACAGGGCAGAGGATAGGTGTACTAGAGACAGTGTACAGTGTACTATGTGTACATTACAGGGCAGAGGATATGTGTACTAGAGACAGTGTACTATGTGTACAGTACAGGGCAGAGGATAGGTGTACTAGAGACAGTGTACTATGTGTACATTACAGGGCAGAGGATATGTGTACTAGAGACAGTGTACTATGTGTACAGTACAGGGCAGAGGATAGGTGTACTAGAGACAGTGTACTATGTGTACATTACAGGGCAGAGGATATGTGTACTAGAGACAGTGTACTATGTGTACATTACAGGGCAGAGGATATGTGTACTAGAGACAGTGTACAGTGTACTATGTGTACATTACAGGGCAGAGGATATGTGTACTAGAGACAGTGTACTATGTGTACATTACAGGGCAGAGGATATGTGCATTAGAGACAGTGTACAGTGTACTATGTGTACATTACAGGGCAGAGGATACGTGTATTAGAGACAGTGTACAGTGTACTATGTGTACATTACAGGGCAGAGGATATGTGTATTAGAGACAGTGTACAGTGTACTATGTGTACATTACAGGGCAGAGGATATGTGTACTAGAGACAGTGTACAGTGTACTATGTGTACATTACAGGGCAGAGGATATGTGTATTAGAGACAGTGTACAGTGTACTATGTGTACATTACAGGGCAGAGGATATGTGTATTAGAGACAGTGTACAGTGTACTATGTGTACATTACAGGGCAGAGGATATGTGTATTAGAGACAGTGTACAGTGTACTATGTGTACATTACAGGGCAGAGGATATGTGTATTAGAGACAGTGTACAGTGTACTATATGTACATTACAGGGCAGAGGATACGTGTATTAGAGACAGTGTACAGTGTACTATGTGTACATTACAGGGCAGAGGATACGTGTATTAGAGACAGTGTACAGTGTACTATGTGTACATTACAGGGCAGAGGATATGTGTATTAGAGACAGTGTACAGTGTACTATGTGTACATTACAGGGCAGATGATATGTGTATTAGAGACAGTGTACAGTGTACTGTGTGTACATTACAGGGCAGAGGATATGTGTATTAGAGACAGTGTACAGTGTACTATGTGTACATTACAGGGCAGAGGATATGTGTATTAGAGACAGTGTACAGTGTACTATGTGTACATTACAGGGCAGAGGATATGTGTATTAGAGACAGTGTACAGTGTACTATGTGTACATTACAGGGCAGAGGATATGTGTATTAGAGACAGTGTACAGTGTACTATGTGTACATTACAGGGCAGAGGATATGTGTATTAGAGACAGTGTACAGTGTACTATGTGTACATTACAGGGCAGAGGATATGTGTATTAGAGACAGTGTACAGTGTACTATGTGTACATTACAGGGCAGAGGATATGTGTATTAGAGACAGTGTACAGTGTACTATGTGTACATTACAGGGCAGAGGATATGTGTATTAGAGACAGTGTACTATGTGTACATTACAGGGCAGAGGATATGTGTATTAGAGACAGTGTACAGTGTACTATGTGTACATTACAGGGCAGAGGATATGTGTATTAGAGACAGTGTACTATGTGTACATTACAGGGCAGAAGATATGTGTATTAGAGACAGTGTACAGTGTACTATGTGTACATTACAGGGCAGAGGATATGTGTACTAGAGACAGTGTACAGTGTACTATGTGTACATTACAGGGCAGAGGATATGTGTACTAGAGACAGTGTACAGTGTACTATGTGTACATTACAGGGCAGAGGATACGTGTATTAGAGACAGTGTACTATGTGTACATTACAGGGCAGAGGATATGTGTATTAGAGACAGTGTACAGTGTACTATGTGTACATTACAGGGCAGAGGATATGTGTATTAGAGACAGTGTACAGTGTACTATGTGTACATTACAGGGCAGAAGATATGTGTATTAGAGACAGTGTACAGTGTACTATGTGTACATTACAGGGCAGAGGATATGTGTACTAGAGACAGTGTACAGTGTACTATGTGTACATTACAGGGCAGAGGATATGTGTACTAGAGACAGTGTACAGTGTACTATGTGTACATTACAGGGCAGAGGATATGTGTATTAGAGACAGTGTACTATGTGTACATTACAGGGCAGAGGATATGTGTATTAGAGACAGTGTACAGTGTACTATGTGTACATTACAGGGCAGAGGATATGTGTATTAGAGACAGTGTACTATGTGTACATTACAGGGCAGAAGATATGTGTATTAGAGACAGTGTACAGTGTACTATGTGTACATTACAGGGCAGAGGATATGTGTACTAGAGACAGTGTACAGTGTACTATGTGTACATTACAGGGCAGAGGATATGTGTACTAGAGACAGTGTACAGTGTACTATGTGTACATTACAGGGCAGAAGATATGTGTATTAGAGACAGTGTACAGTGTACTATGTGTACATTACAGGGCAGAGGATATGTGTACTAGAGACAGTGTACAGTGTACTATGTGTACATTACAGGGCAGAGGATATGTGTACTAGAGACAGTGTACAGTGTACTATGTGTACATTACAGGGCAGAGGATATGTGTATTAGAGACAGTGTACAGTGTACTATGTGTACATTACAGGGCAGAGGATATGTGTATTAGAGACAGTGTACAGTGTACTATGTGTACATTACAGGGCAGAGGATATGTGTACTAGAGACAGTGTACAGTGTACTATGTGTACATTACAGGGCAGAGGATATGTGTACTAGAGACAGTGTACTATGTGTACATTACAGGGCAGAGGATATGTGCATTAGAGACAGTGTACAGTGTACTATGTGTACATTACAGGGCAGAGGATACGTGTATTAGAGACAGTGTACAGTGTACTATGTGTACATTACAGGGCAGAGGATATGTGTATTAGAGACAGTGTACAGTGTACTATGTGTACATTACAGGGCAGAGGATATGTGTACTAGAGACAGTGTACAGTGTACTATGTGTACATTACAGGGCAGAGGATATGTGTATTAGAGACAGTGTACAGTGTACTATGTGTACATTACAGGGCAGAGGATATGTGTATTAGAGACAGTGTACAGTGTACTATGTGTACATTACAGGGCAGAGGATATGTGTATTAGAGACAGTGTACAGTGTACTATGTGTACATTACAGGGCAGAGGATATGTGTATTAGAGACAGTGTACAGTGTACTATATGTACATTACAGGGCAGAGGATACGTGTATTAGAGACAGTGTACAGTGTACTATGTGTACATTACAGGGCAGAGGATACGTGTATTAGAGACAGTGTACAGTGTACTATGTGTACATTACAGGGCAGAGGATATGTGTATTAGAGACAGTGTACAGTGTACTATGTGTACATTACAGGGCAGATGATATGTGTATTAGAGACAGTGTACAGTGTACTATGTGTACATTACAGGGCAGAGGATATGTGTATTAGAGACAGTGTACAGTGTACTATGTGTACATTACAGGGCAGAGGATATGTGTATTAGAGACAGTGTACAGTGTACTATGTGTACATTACAGGGCAGAGGATATGTGTATTAGAGACAGTGTACAGTGTACTATGTGTACATTACAGGGCAGAGGATATGTGTATTAGAGACAGTGTACAGTGTACTATGTGTACATTACAGGGCAGAGGATATGTGTATTAGAGACAGTGTACAGTGTACTATGTGTACATTACAGGGCAGAGGATATGTGTATTAGAGACAGTGTACAGTGTACTATGTGTACATTACAGGGCAGAGGATATGTGTATTAGAGACAGTGTACAGTGTACTATGTGTACATTACAGGGCAGAGGATATGTGTATTAGAGACAGTGTACTATGTGTACATTACAGGGCAGAGGATATGTGTATTAGAGACAGTGTACAGTGTACTATGTGTACATTACAGGGCAGAGGATATGTGTATTAGAGACAGTGTACTATGTGTACATTACAGGGCAGAAGATATGTGTATTAGAGACAGTGTACAGTGTACTATGTGTACATTACAGGGCAGAGGATATGTGTACTAGAGACAGTGTACAGTGTACTATGTGTACATTACAGGGCAGAGGATATGTGTACTAGAGACAGTGTACAGTGTACTATGTGTACATTACAGGGCAGAGGATACGTGTATTAGAGACAGTGTACTATGTGTACATTACAGGGCAGAGGATATGTGTATTAGAGACAGTGTACAGTGTACTATGTGTACATTACAGGGCAGAGGATATGTGTATTAGAGACAGTGTACAGTGTACTATGTGTACATTACAGGGCAGAAGATATGTGTATTAGAGACAGTGTACAGTGTACTATGTGTACATTACAGGGCAGAGGATATGTGTACTAGAGACAGTGTACAGTGTACTATGTGTACATTACAGGGCAGAGGATATGTGTACTAGAGACAGTGTACAGTGTACTATGTGTACATTACAGGGCAGAGGATATGTGTATTAGAGACAGTGTACTATGTGTACATTACAGGGCAGAGGATATGTGTATTAGAGACAGTGTACAGTGTACTATGTGTACATTACAGGGCAGAGGATATGTGTATTAGAGACAGTGTACTATGTGTACATTACAGGGCAGAAGATATGTGTATTAGAGACAGTGTACAGTGTACTATGTGTACATTACAGGGCAGAGGATATGTGTACTAGAGACAGTGTACAGTGTACTATGTGTACATTACAGGGCAGAGGATATGTGTACTAGAGACAGTGTACAGTGTACTATGTGTACATTACAGGGCAGAAGATATGTGTATTAGAGACAGTGTACAGTGTACTATGTGTACATTACAGGGCAGAGGATATGTGTACTAGAGACAGTGTACAGTGTACTATGTGTACATTACAGGGCAGAGGATATGTGTACTAGAGACAGTGTACAGTGTACTATGTGTACATTACAGGGCAGAGGATATGTGTATTAGAGACAGTGTACAGTGTACTATGTGTACATTACAGGGCAGAGGATATGTGTATTAGAGACAGTGTACAGTGTACTATGTGTACATTACAGGGCAGAGGATATGTGTATTAGAGACAGTGTACAGTGTACTATATGTACATTACAGGGCAGAGGATACGTGTATTAGAGACAGTGTACAGTGTACTATGTGTACATTACAGGGCAGAGGATATGTGTATTAAAGACAGTGTACAGTGTACTATGTGTACATTACAGGGCAGAGGATATGTGTATTAGAGACAGTGTACTATGTGTACATTACAGGGCAGAAGATATGTGTATTAGAGACAGTGTACAGTGTACTATGTGTACATTACAGGGCAGAGGATATGTGTATTAGAGACAGTGTACAGTGTACTATGTGTACATTACAGGGCAGAGGATATGTGTATTAGAGACAGTGTACAGTGTACTATGTGTACATTACAGGGCAGAGGATATGTGTATTAGAGACAGTGTACAGTGTACTATGTGTACATTACAGGGCAGAGGATATGTGTATTAGAGACAGTGTACAGTGTACTATGTGTACATTACAGGGCAGAGGATATGTGTACTAGAGACAGTGTACAGTGTACTATGTGTACATTACAGGGCAGAGGATATGTGTACTAGAGACATATTAAATAACACAAACAAAGTGTTTAGCCTTTACTTCTCTCTAGGTATTCCTCAAGACCCCTCCTGCGGGCATCTAGCTGCTGCTCAGACAGAGTGAAAGGCCATTTTCCGGGCAGCTTGGGGAACGTGAACGTGGCAAACTCTCTCTTCAGGTTCTGATGCAGAATAGCGAACTCCCTGTAGCGCTTGGAGCACAGCTGCCTACCAGCCATGTACACGTTAAATACCTAGAACAAACAGAAACAACATCAGCCATGCTGCATGAAAGTATGTTCGCTATAGTGCATTTTATCATGCATACAGATCATTTGAAGAGAAGAAAGTCTGCATACACATGGACATTTAAGGCATATTTGGAGTTTATCAATCACTTCTTTTTCACCCAGCAGAGACGGAATCACCTGGTGCATATGCTTCAACAATACCAGAGTTTGTATTCACAGCAGCAATAGGGAACCCAGTCAACCTCCCTACCTCAGGATCAGCCAACTGTGCCTGTAGGAAGCTCTGCCGAGTCGACAGCACATCTAAAAATTCCATCTAAGCCCAGTGGTAGCGGGCTAGCGCATTACACTGCTGCATGCATTGACAGGATCACACTGGTGCCCGGTTATGAGTCAAAACTATGCTTAGTTACCAGCAAAACAAGTTTACTGGGTTCAAGCTTTTGATTGAATGCACCTCGCCGTTATCGTGTGTCGTCCAATCAGCACCTCAATACATTTTTTAAAATGTATTTATTTATGCATTTTCTCCTTTTCTCATGATTTAGCATAGCCAATTAGTCTTCTGCTGCTGGGGATCCTGATTGCGTTCGAGGAGGGTATACTCGCCTGCTCCTCGCCCCTTCCGACACGTGCGCAGTCCCTCAACCACTTCTTTTTCGCCTGTGCTTCGGTGGATTCGCACTTGAGGCTCATCCACTTCTGCACAGGTGCCTTGTCCTTGCACAGCGTTTGAAGACCCAACCCACTTAGTCCGACCTTTTCCCACCCAGCAGACCCAGAAAATTGGTGGCCAATTTTTGTCTGCTGCAGGCACTGCCAATTCTGCCCGCTAAATGGTGCCCAGTCGATCGGTAGCAGAGCCGAAACCAGGGTGTTCAGAATCTCAGCGCCGGTCTGCTAGCGGAATATCCCACTGCACCACCTCAGTGCCTCAATACAATGTTATTAATTATTAATCAAAGTTATTATCTTTGACCGACTTCAACAGCAATGTGTTTATACAAACCCCATTTCCAGAAAAGTTGGGACATTTTGTAAAATGCAGCAAAAAGAATGTAATTTGTTAATTCTCTTACATTTTTATTTAACTGAGAAATGGTTTTCAAATGTTTTCACTGATTAACTTCATTGTCCTTTAAATATAATATGTACATATAATATATATGAAAATAAAACAATTAGATTTGAGAGAAGTGTCACTGGCGGCACAATGGTCTATAAGGCGAACGCACCATGGTTGAGATCAAGGTCTGAATCTCAGCTGTGCATTTGTCTCAGGGGAGGCGTCTTCATACGTTATAAGAATTTAATAAGTAGCAAATGAAGACTGTACGCTGTACGGTTCACACTACACGACTGAATCTTTTGCACTCGGGAGTCTTTCAGTCGGTGTATATTTCATACTACACGACTGATCGGCAATAGGGGGTTTCACACTACACGACCTATCACCAACTGGAATCACAGTCGAGCTTCTCTGGTCTCACAAACTACATTTTGTCACGAAAACAAACGCGAGAAGTGACGAGGGGTTTAATGATACCATGTCCAAAAATGCACGTCAACAAGTAGCAAGTGATCAAAGTGTTTGTGCGCTGATGTGCAGCATAAAATCAATGAGGAAAAATAAATGAATCTGAGTGGATTTGGCAACACGAACAGTATGGATTGTTCTATAGTAAGTTGGAGGTTAATTAATATTTTTGCAATGAAACGCTGGTGTTTTGTAGAGAACGATCAGGTCAGAAATACTGTAAAACGTGTGTGTGCCGGTGTATTCTGATATAAACTATATTATCCCCCTGTCCCACCTGTTTACAATCCTCTTCTGCGTTTCCCCTCACACTGCATGTTGCGTTCTCATTGGCTGTTCGACATAGCACTCATTGCCAGACGTGGAACTCAGATCAGATATCCGACATGCTAGAAATCTCAATCCGGTCGCCGAGCGCTCGGCGAGCCGGTCGGGTCGAGTTGTTGAGTAGTTCACATATGGCGACTGAGAGCCGAGTTTTGATCGCCGAGCGAACGCCGAGTTGCTCCCGAGCCGGCAAATCTAGCGCCGACCAGTCGCCGAGCGAAACTCAGGGCAAAAATCGTGTAGTGAACTAGGCATTAGTAGCGGCATTTTGTACAAACTGTAACCTACTAAGACCTTTAAAAGGGAGGCTAGCTAGATGGACTTAAGGAGGTCTAGCCATTATGACACCAATGCATGCACAAGTGTCTCTTGCTAGACTGAGGGATGATCGGAGACGAGCAACATGACAATCTAATTAATTCATAATTTATTTATTAGGATTTCAACGTCATGTTTAAACACTTACATTCATGACAGGACAGGTTACACAAGATTCATCAGTTCAAGTCTTTAATGTCAAACACAGTCATGGACAATTTAGTATCACCAATTAACCTCACCTGCATGTCTTTGGACTGTGGGAGGAAACCGGAGCTCCTGGAGGAAGCCCCTGAAGACACGAGGAGAACGTGCTAACTCCACACAGAAAGGACCCGGACCGCTCCACTTGGGAATCAAACCCAGGACCTTCATGCTGTGAGGCCACTGTGCCACCCTAAATAATTAATAAAGAGCGCTACTGCTGGCATTTTCCCTACTATGCTGTACGCTTCTCATACGTAGAACCCTGAAGTCTTATAATGGTCTGTTGTAAATGACACTGAGCAAACGGGCATGGATGTGATCATGCCAGCGGCCCCACTCACCACAAACTTCTCGCCGTTCTGCTCCACGTGTTTGTAGGTGGGCACCGAGATGGGCACGGCCTGCTTGTCGCTGTAGTCGTAGCAGGACTGAGCCGAGCCGTCGTCTCCTGGGTCCAGGCTGTCTGTCTCTGGCTGGGGGACAGAAAGGACAGCGAGGACCAGTTCCCTTTCACCAGCTCGGATCAGATCCACCACCTGTTTATGAGTGGCTCCTTCCACGTTCACACCATTCCTGTATATAGAGATGATGAAAAAGAGAAAGGACTTATATGCCTATCCTTGAAAATGATATTTTAAGGAACAAACCCACCAGGCAAGTGACTTTTCAAATGTTCCTGCTCAGACCTATTAATGTTGCTGCCTGGAGACGTACTCTAAATGGCCAAAAGTAAAAGGACACCACTTATAATTATTACGTTTAGGTGTTTGTCAACACGTGGAAATTTTTTTTAAATTCATTTTAATGTTTAGCCATTTTTCTATCTGTCCAGCTTCTGTGAAATCACTGAGCACAATGCAGTAACACACCCTGGACAGGACGCCAATCCATCACTGGGCACCAGTCATCCCCTTCCCCAGACATAACCAATCATGTTTGTATGTAGACGCCCTGATTGGCCGATAGCACAGCTGGGGATTCGAACCCTGATCCCAGTGGTAAAACACACTAGCACACCAGAGCTGTCGGTTCAAAACTGCCATCCGACAGGCTGGGCACCTACTGTACATAAACACTGACTGGTTGTTGTTTAAGGGCAGGGTGCCAGAGGGAACCTATTAACTGATGCAATTACATTGATGGTGCCTGCACAGAGTCGAGGGATAATGAGGATCAGGGTGTGACTCCCTGTACACAAAGCTGATCCGCATATGAACCCGGCTATTGCACGTGTCGGAGGGGACGTGTGTGTCACGGCTCTCCTCAACCAGGATGGAGACTAACATCAGTAGAGAAGAAGCGTAATGCAATCGGGTAATTGGATACGACTAGATTGGGAGGAAAATTGGGGGAAAAACGCAAAATGCAAAAAAAAAAACCATGATATGCTTCCATCTTTAAGGCAGCAGTTTGGAAATGAATCCTATTCCAGCACGACCGTTTACCTGTGCACTAAGCGATAATGTTTACCTGTGAACAAAGCCCTGATTTCAACTCTAATGCACACGCTTGAGATAAACTGGAATGATGATATGTCCAGCAAGGGTGTCTGAGCTTATTTTTTTTTTCTTGGACTGAAATTCACCCAGACCCAAATTTACCCATTTCCAAATCTGTCATAGCCACAAATAAGGGGGAAATCCACATTTATGCCCAGAGCTTGAAATAGGCCATCCAACAAGCTCATGGTCTGGCTTTTGGCCCAGGTCACCCAGGTCCATTCCTACAGATCTGACGCTGACAGCCCCTGAATTGCATTATTCGTCACTAACGCTAAGTCACAGTGTTTGGGGATTTTTTCGGTACAGTCCATATCAGATTAAGGAGCTGGAATGATCAATCTGAGGACACATACATCAGCTGAGTCATCAGCAATCAGCAGCATTCTCACACTAGTATACACTTTCTTCCTCTCACACATGGACGAGCAGTTTCGAAAAAGGCAGGGTCAGCAAGATCTTCTCTGACTTCCTCATTAAGCATTTCATGTGGAACAAACAACACTTGAACCGAACTGACACTATAGCTGCGTCCGGAATCGCATACTTACAGAGTACGCACTAGATTGGAGGAAGTATGCACTACTCGGCCGGTAAAAAAGTACATACTTTCAGTACAGAAGTATGCAGTATGCACACAACACCGCTACGTACTACATGCGCCATCTTGCCAACGTCAAGTGATGACGTAAGGACGTGATGACGTAATATCACCATAGTTACAGACTCATTACAAACCCCACTCGCCAAAATTTTGGATATTTATCGCCTTTTTGTTATTTATTCGTCTTTAAAATGTTTTATTTTATTTATCTTACTTACACTTGTGAACAGAGGACTCCGTTTTCCGCTATCTTTCTTGTTTCTTATTCCGCTTTGAACGCCTACGCAGCTCCAGTTGCATTATGGGATACATTAGCGGACCGCAAGTGTGCATCGCTTGCATACTCAAACATGGCTGCCCAATAAGTAGGTCATCCGGGTACTTCTCGCGTATCTCTTTGTGTATACTATGTATTCGGACATACTAACCGCTCTCGCGTCCTCATTTCGCGTACTATTGAGTATGGAAGTATGCGATTCCGGACGCAGCTTATGTAACACATAAAGAAATGAAAGAAGCATACTGCTTGGCTTTCACACTGTGCATGTAAAGGTCGGATTAGTGCACAAGTGCACAACGGGGCTGTCTAAAGGAATTTGAAATGTGTACGTTCGGCAAATTCAACTAGAACATCTACAATCTATTGAGTGGACGGCTGCAAGCTGTACTGCATTGTGTGTTTAACCATGTATCTACACTTCAACCACTAATTCTTCCTAACAGCTTCGCTTTAGAAAAGGTAGGGGGGGTAAAAGCTAAAAACAAAATTGATTGGCTGCAAAACAGGCAAAATGAGTGATCATAACAGTATAAGTGCACCCACAACATTTTGAAAGATCTCTACATCCACTATGTCAGGGTTTTAAACCCTGGGCCAAGAGCTGCGAGCCAAAAAAAAAAAATGGGTTGCAGAGAAAAATAATAATTTATTTATTTATTAGGATTTTAACGTCATTTTTTACACACTTTGGTTACAGTCATGGACAATTTAGTATCTCCAATTAACCTAACGGCACGTCTTTGGACTTTGGGAGGAAACCGGAGCTCCCGGAGGAAACCCACGTGGACACGGGGAGAACATGCAAACTCCACACAAAAAGGACCTGGGGATTGAACCAAGGACCTTCTTGCTGTGAGGTGACAGTGCTACCCACGAGCCATCGTGCCGCCCAATATTAATAATTAAATAAACGAATTTTTTAGAGCATATCAATTTGTATCGGATACCTGATTGCATCCGAGGAGAGCGCGTCGCTGTACACGCCTCTTCCGACATGTGCACAGCCCTCCTCTACCCACCCCTGCATTCTGCACAGGCGTCTCTTCTGCCAATCAGGGTCCTTACACAGCGTATGAAGACCCACCGACCCACACATAGTCCGGTCCCCACTCTGCAGATACGGTGGCCAATTAGTATCTGCTGCAGGCACTGCCAATTATGCCCGCTAGATGGTGCCCAGTCGACCGGTGGCAACGGCGAGTTTCGAACCGAGCAGTTCAGAATCTCGGCTAGCGGAATATCCCGCTGCGCCACCTGGGCGCCTAAATAAACTAATTTTACCAGGCACAAACACGAAATTAACCTGTACACAAACACTCTCTTGTGGAGGCTTTACGTTACACCTTGTAAACCACAGTGGGACCAGATTGTCACCAATTTCCTTAATTAAGTATTTCTTTGTTTTGTATTTTGTTTTTATGTATCGTTTGTGTTGCCTGGGTTGTGGTAAAAATCATGGACATGATGTAGGTCACTTGAACTACACTTTCACTTTGCTCATCCTGTCCACATCTGTTTCTTTACATACCTTTTTAGCCTGCTTTCACCCTGTTCTTCAATGGTCAGGACCCCCACAGGACCACCACAGAGTAGGTATTATTTAGGTGGCGGATCATTCTCAGCACTGCAGTGACAATGACATGGTGGTGGTGTGTTAGTGTGTGTTGTGCTGGTATGAGTGGATCAGACACAGCAGCGCTGCTGGAGTTTTTAAATACCGTGTCCACTCACTGTCCACTCTATTAAACACTCCTACCTAGTCGGTCCACCTTGTAGATGTAAAGTCAGAGACGATCGCTCATCTATTGCTGCTGTTTGAGTTGGTCATCTTCTAGACCTTCATCAGTTGTCGCAAGATGCTGCCTATGGGGCGCTGTTGGCTGGATATTTTTGGTTGGTGGACTATTCTCAGTCCAGCAGTGACAGTGAGGTGTTTAAAAACTCCATCAGCTTTTCTGTGTCTTATCCACTCATACCAGCACAACACACACTAACACATCACCAACAGCATGAAAGGGGGCTAACAAAGCATGCAGACAAAAAAACAAATGGACTACAGTCAGTAACTGCAGAACTACAAAGTGCTTCTATATAAGTGAAGCCGATAAAATGGACAATGTGTAGAAACAAGGAGGTGGTTTTAATGTTATGGCTGATCTGTGTGTCTATTCCCTTGTTTTTAAATGAATGGAAGGTGGCTAACATGTATTTGTCAAAATATCAACTTGCTACAGCCAAAAGGTGGAGTCATTCATTTTAATTGCCTATGGTTTTGAACTGGGATGTCAAACAAGGTCATGATCAGGTGTCCAGATACTTTTGGCCATATAGTGCATGTATACATCGCATAATTCTGTATTGTTGAAATGTATTTATGCCTACAAACACATTTCTTAAATCTAAATGTGCAATCTGACTCTATAATAAAACAGTATTCCAGTATAACCAATTCACCCAGAAAACTGAGTTGACGCTGAGGCTAGGAAGATGCATCCTTCGCCATAGCAACCGAGTCCTGCATCACTGCGGTGCCTGTGTGAATACCAACATGCACAACCGAAAACCAAATGCAAATGAAGATATGCACAATAACAATGCACAGAAGAAATACTGATCATGTGGATCAAGGCTGCAAGCCCCAGCCAAAATGTTTTAATGTTCTTCACCCAACACATTTTCTCAGCTATGTTTCTCTCGATCTTGTCAATTTAGGATGCAAATCAACACCTCCCGGGCTACGCGAAGATCTCAATATCTGCCACGCACCCAGGTATCAGTTGTTTCTGTACGGAATACAGAAAGGTGGCAGGACAACAGCTGCACTGGCTTGCAGAAGGGTGAAGAAAGAGAGGTTGTGTGAGCACGGGGGTGATGAATGTGATCGGAATGCGTAATGAACACGGCCGCTCTGACACAATCCTTCTTTTCTTTCAAACGAGGCAGCCGTTCAAAACAGCTGGCTCGGCCGCGCAAAGACAGTATTATGCGGAGGACACAAAAGCCACCAATGGCTACACAGGTTCCAGTCACACCGAGGTTTGGCAGCGAGAGTCTTTGATAGGGGAGCATGTTCCTCTTCTCAGAAAGACTGCGACAGTGGGATAGACAGAAACGTAAGAGCCCCAAATGAAATCACTTTTCTGCTTCGAGGCTCAAGACTCTCAAAACTATATGATCAAAAATGTGTGGAAAGGTCCTTTGTTGTTCCAGCCTGCCTCTGTGTGCAAAGCAAGGTCTGGTGTGGAAAAAAACTCCAGAACCCTGACCTCGTTTATTCATTCACTGTCTTTTACTACCGCTTTATCCTAGTCAGGGTCACAGCGGGTGCAATTCACTGGGCGAAAGGTAGGAAACACCGTAAACAGGTCACCATTCCATCACAGAGCGCACACACATTTACCCGCCCGAGGTTAAGGAATAAAGTCGAGACTGCCGTGCCAACAACACTGCTCCTGCCGGATGTGACGGGGCCTGCCGTGTTTGCACCAAGAATGTCAAGAACTCACTACAGACTTTATTACAGACTGGACTGAATAATAACTCTATTATTATTTATTATTGCTACTTACAACTTTCAGTTCATTTTAAGTCAGTGTTCGTATGATTTGTGTAAATACTATTTATTTAAAGTATCCTCCAGACCACCCAAGAAGGATGGGCCCTGCTGAGTCTGGTTCCTCTCAAGGTTTCTTCCTGTAATTTTAAGGGAGTTTTTCCTTGCCACTGTCGCCCTCGGCTTGCTCAACAGGGGTTTTTGTATCTGTTGGTCCTGGATCTTGTAAGGTTGCTTTGAGACAATGTCTATTGTAAAAAGCGCTATATAAATAAAGTTGACTTGACTTGACACACACACTCTGTGCTAAGGCAAGTTCAGTGTCAAACACAGTCATGGACAATTTAGTATCTCCAATTAACCTGACTGCATGTCTTTGGACTGTAGGAGGAAACCAAAGTACCAGGAGGAAACCCACACAGACACGGGAAGAACATGCAAACTACACACGCTCCACCTGGGAATCGAACCTGAGATCTTCTTGCTGTGAGATGACAGTGCTACTCACTGAGCCACTGTGCCGACCCACCCTGACCTCAGCCTTACTAAACCCATCAAGGCGTCAACAAGCCTCTCTCAATTGGAATGATGACTGCGAGCGAGACCTCATAATCCAACATCTGTGACCTTATCATACAACTCCCAAATGCTATTTCGACTAAACAGACGATCTGATAGATTCAATAGATCACGCTGTCATGTACACTGAGGCAAAACATTAGGACCACCACCTAGTATGCCGTCAATACAGCTCTGACCAACCCAGATATGGACTCCACAAGACATCTGACGGTATCAGTCCTGTGGTGTCTGGTACCAGGATCTTACCAGTAGAATGTCCTACATTGAGTCCTGTTGCCATGTCTTCCATAAGTAAATGATACACATGTGGCTGGTTGTCCACACGATCTTGGAGAAAACAGATTGCTAATGCTCCGATGTCCAGTTCTGATGTCTGTGTGTCCACTGTAGGTGCTTTCAATGGTGGGCAGGAATCAACACGGGAACTTTGACTTGCCTGCCACTTGCCTGAGTTTCTATAGAGTTCTATGGAGCTTTACTTATAGGTGCAAGTAATACGCTTGTACACTTACATCCAAAGCAACTTACAATCGTAAATGACTACAATTTGAGCATTGCATGAGGGTTAAGGTCTTGTTCAGGGGCCCAACAACTTGGCGCAACGTTCTGATTACTAGTTCAGTACCTAACCACTGAGCTACTACTGCCTGCTATTTCTCATTACAATTCCTCTGCTTCTTGCACCACCCCAATACAGGCCAAGGAGGGCTGCAGACTAGCATCACATGAAGTCGGCACCTGACAACATGACGTTCTAAACCTTCTCATTATTGTCGAGAGGCTTGTTGACGCCTTAAAATAGCACAGCTGGTGTCTCAAATGCGGCAGCCACAGGTGTCCGTTATTCCAGAGCGTGTGTGATCAGTTCTGAAACCTCCAATGCCAGTAGGAAAAATAACAAATGTACCAGCATTCACATGGCTGTTCGTAATAATGTCATAACTGTCTGTCAGATAAACTCACTTCTCATTTGCTTAGAGCTGATAAAGGCTTTATTGCCTTGCTTTGCATCACTCTTGCCCCATAATCCTTTGCTAAGCAATTTTGTTTGACTTTAGGTTAGTCCGAATTTATTATCTATGACTTATGTATGACTTGTCTAAGGCCTTCAGACTATTTATAATTATGTTTAATACTAAAGTTCCAACATTCTTAACATTGTGTGAGCCCTGAGTAGATACAAACCACATTTCCGAAAAATATATACTGTCAATATAAACTAATTTAGAATTTGATCCCTGCAACACACATTTTTAAAGAATTGGGACAGAGGTATATCTACTACTGTGCTACATTACCTTTCCAAATAATTATACTTTATTATTATTGCAGTTTTGCATGTGGATTTTTTTGCCCAGTCTTGCTTGATATAAGGCTTCAGCTGTTTAATAGTCCATAGTCGCTGTTGTCTGAATCTCCTCTTTATGGCATCTTTATGATATTTTCAATAGGAGACAGATCTAGACTGCAGGCAGGCCAGTCAAGCACACACACTCTGTGTCTATGAAGCCATGCTGTTGTAGCCATGCAGAATGAGGCCTGGCATCGTTTTGCTAAAATAACCATGGACTCCCGGTTAAAAAGACATTACCCTAATAGCACTGTTTATCTTTCTCAAATCCCAATAAATGCCTCTGTGTCAATTGTACCTTCACACATATGCATGTCACCCATGCTAAGGGCACTGATGCACCCCTTACTATGACAGATTTGCACCCCCGCCATTTTGACTCTTGCAGCTTTCATTGATAACAGCCTGGATGGTCCTTTTTGTCTTTGTCATGATGTCCATTTTCCCCGAAAACAAACATGGATGAATCTGACAAGAGCACATGTGTCCACTGTCCTTCTGTCCATCTGAGAAGAGCTCGGGCCCATAGAACTCTGCGGTGATTCTGCATAGAATTGACGTTTGAGTTCTAGGTTGCCTTCTTGATGAAGAGGTAGACTGTGTTGAGTGGAAACGGTTTTCTGAAATACTTCTGAGCCCATGGGGCTATATTTATCAAAGAAGGATGACGGTTTGTCCAGAAATGAGGTTTGAGGGCTCGAAGGTCACGCACATTCTCCAAATTTTCCCTGAAAGACCTGCAATATTTGCAACTGTGCATTGAAAAATGTTCCACTGAACAACTGTGGCCTCCAGATACGGATGTTGGCACAGTTGAAATTCAAACTCAAAGAGGTCCAACTCTCTGAGGAGGTGGTTGGCATATTAGCCAAGCGCCACCAACAAATGCACATTTAAATGTACAGCTCACTCTCTAAAAGCCCCAGTCAACTGAAAATAACCAATCAAGTCATAGCTCAAACCTAGTTCATCATTTTGAATGTAGTAGTCAGTAGCCAGTAGTATATTACAAAGGCTAACTACACCTTTTAATGTTTTGCCAACTCTTTATCCTGATCAGGGTTGCTGTGGGCCTGACAAACTGGCCATTTTCATAACAGTCTAGCCTATTCTAATTCTGCTTTGCCAAGCGACAAGTTGTGCATCTTTTACTGGTGGACAGATCTGGACCATGATAGATATTGATCTTATTAAGCCGCAGTAAACTGGGTAATCAGATTGGATGATTTGGTGTACTCTGGATATTTAATCCTCCCCTGTCTAGCCTGACGCATTAAACCCATCTCCCTTCAATCCATGTCGATCTGTCTACTGACTGGACCCCAAGCTGAAAAATGGGCATCCTAATCATAAATGCTTTGGGACACCGGGGGATGTCTGAGGTGGGCAGATTTGATCCAGGATTGCAAAGTAACCTAAGGTCGAGGCATTCCATACAGTACTCCAAGTACCTTGGTGTTATTTGCTGCCTTGTATAATTACACTTAATATACATTATAAGCAGACCAAAATGGATACAATATTTATTTTAAATAAGAAGCTGTGCGCATGAACAGAAAAACGCAACAGCGAGGGAATTTGTGGCTGAAATTGGTTCATGTTATTACTGACATTCATTTTCTTTTTTTATATTTTTTCCCCTCTTTTTTGCCCCCAATTTTTATCCCCCAGTCTAGTCATGTCCAATTACACTGAATGCGTCCTCTATACAGATTCGACCCTTCACCGCTGACCGAGGACGCCTCTCAACTGACTTGCGCCCCCTCCGGTACGCACAGTCAGTACAGATAGTGCATTTTTCACCTGCGCGAGTCGAGTTCATACACTTGACGGGCACTGCACATGGAGGGCCACACCCGCATCAGCATTATGATCATGACCTATGATCCGACTTTTTTTACCCTCTAATCCCTGAACAACAGCCAATCGTTGTTCATGCAGCCGCCCAGCCTAGTCGGAAAGGCAGAGCTGAGATTCGATACGATGTATTCGAAAACCCAACCCTGGTGAGCTAGCGTACTTTACCGCTGCGCCACCTGAGCGGCCATTACATTCATTTTCGACATTTAGCGGACGCTTTTTATCCAAAGCGACTTGCAGTACTGTGCCAGGATATTGTCTAAGCAATTGAGGGTTAAGGGCCTTGGTTAAGGGCCTTGCTCAAGGGTCCAACAGTGGTGCGGATTGAACCAGCGACCTTTTGATTACTAGTTCAGTACCTTAACCGCTAAGCTACAACTGCCTGATGTACTGAGACATTATTAACGAAAGCTGTACGGATTTCTGTTACCATTATCGGTCTTCCGTACAATCCAAGTATAATGGACTTTATTTTATATTTCCTAGCTGGACACTCAACACTTCAGCGCCTTTCATGTAAATCTAGCATTGACTTTGCTGTTTTCAAACACTGACGCGTAGTTGCTAAACATTTACAGAATATGTACGAATGTACGGAACACTGTTACCGTACGTTACCTGTTTGTTTCTACGAGTACAAAATGCTCGCTTGCTAGCAAACACCTGACATGACAGCCGACTAACCGCTAAATGGACGCTACAAACAACTTATTTCCAAAACTAAATAGTGTTACACTTCAGAAAGCTTAAAAGCAACTATATTTCTGACACATTAACTATATTTCTGAAAAATGACAGGACACTGAGGTGGCTAGCATTAAGTTTTTTTCTCCCATCCGTATTCCGACAAACCAACGCTCTTGCAATGCGATTGGCTCGCTGATTGTTAAAATGTCAGATAGACCAATAAGAATGCAAGGTGTTCACGCCTAGCCAATAAAAACAAGTGGGCAGGATTTTTGGAAAACGGGTGGGAAAGAAGACGCTAATGCTACTGTTTAAAGTACAAGCTCTGAAACTTATCTATCGGTACTGACAGTACAGCAAGACAGTACTTACTGGAATTAAAACATTACCTATAAAAATGGCGAGTAATGACATGTAAAAATAATGAACAATGTCAGTTATAATTGGTTAACCTGATTGAACAGACATTAGCCCGCTAGCAACAACTCACACTTCGAGGATCCGATCGCCCTTGTTGATACCGGCTCGGTCGGCAGCTCCGCCTGGTAGCACAGCGCTGACATGCTGGAGCGGAGCGTACAGCTCGCCGTTGATGCTCCGCAGCTGGCCGCCCTCGCTCACCTGGCCGCGGACGTTGAAGCCGTAGCCGGAGTCGGACTTGACGATGCGGACGAGGCGCGGGCCCGCAGTGCCGCCGTACCGAGAGGAGCAGCGCAGTGCCGCAGGGACAGCAGAACGCGTCTCGTCTCCCTCCTCGACGTCCGCCATAATATTTCAGCTGTAGAAAAAGCCCGTTCAGACCGTGTGTGTCCCACCGTGCGCACACATGAGCTTATCACAGCGCCAGCTCCGAACCAGAGAAACGGACCGCACCAAGTCACGCCCCCTTCTGTCACGAGGTGTCGCTTCTGTTTTCCCCCTCACGTAACAACAAAACGCTGCATCATGGGATATGTAGTCCAGTTGGTAAGAACGCGCCGCTCAAGACGGAAACGCTCCCAGCACACGGTGGCAGTGTAGTGCAGGGCAATACGCACTCACACATTAACCTACGTACACCTAGGGGCAAGTTAGATTAGCCAATCCACCTTCTGCATGTTTGGAAAGTGGAAAAAACTGACATACCAGTGTCTGAAAGGTCTCGATGACCTATGTTGACATCAAACCTCAGTAAAGTATTAGACCAGTGATTAGAAGGTTGCCGGTTCAAGCCCCAACACTGCCAGGTCACTCCCCCTACTGTCATGAGGTGTTGCTTCTGTTTTCCCCCTTTATGTAACAACAAAACGCTGCATCATGGGATATGTAGTTCAGTGGGTAAAACCCTCCCAGCGCACGGTGGCAGTGAAGTGAAGGGCAATACGCACTCACACATTAACCTACGTACACCTAGGGGCAATTTAGATTAGCCAATCCACCTTCTGCATGTTTTGGAAAGTGACATACCAGACAGACAAACCAGTGTCTGAGAAGGACCTGAACCCAGGTCTCGATGACCTATGTTAACATCAAGCCTCATATCCTCAGGGCAGTAAAGTATTAGACCAGTGATCAGAAGGTTGCCGGTTCAAGCTCCAACACTGCCAGGTCACGCCTCCTTCAGTCACAAGGTGTCTCTTCTTTTTTCCTCCTCATGGGATATGTAGTCCAGTTGGTAAAAACACTCTGCTCAAGACGGAAATGCTCCCAGTGCACGGTGGCAGTGTAGTGCAGGGCAATAAGCACTCACACATTAACTTATGTTCACCTAGGGTCAATTTAGATTAGCCAATCCACCTTCTGCATGTTTTGGAAAGTGAGAAAAAAACAGACATCAAACCTCATCTCCTCAGGGCAGTAAAGTATTAGACCAGTAATCAGAAGGTTGCCGGTTAAGCCCCAACACTGCCAGGTCACTCCCCCTTCTGTCACGAGGTGTCTCTTCTGTTTTCCCCCACAAACAACAAAACGCTGCATCATGGGATATGTGGTTCAGTGGGTAAAACGCTCCCAGTGCACGGCGGCAGTGTAGTGCAGGGCAATACGCACTCACATATTAACTTATGTTCACCCAGGGGCAATTTAGATTAGCCAATCCACCTTCTGCATGTTTTGGAAAGTGACATACCAGACAGACATACCAGAGTCTGAAAGGGACCTGAACCCAGGTCTTAATGACCCATGTTGATTACATCAATCAACATCAAGCCTCACCTTCTCAGTGCTTTAACATACTGGACCAGTGTTCAGAAGCTTGTCAGTTCAAGCCCATCACTTTAAATTAAAAGGTCTGAGAAAGGATGTGCTGGATATTGTAAGAGAAGCTCATTATACAGTATATTCTGCTAAATGTACTCAAGTTAGGGCAGTAAGTGCCAGTCTGATATGAGTTTTATTTTTTTACGCCTTCCAAACCAGGTGTAAATTCAAGTCAAGTCAAATTTATTTGTAAGGCACTTTCTACAGTGAGGATTGTCTTAAAGCAACTTTACAGAATCCAGAACCGACAGACCAAACACCCCTGTTGAGCAAGCCAATGGCGACAGTGGCAAGGAAAAACTCCCTTAAATTACAGGAAGACACCTTAAGAGGAACCAGACTCAGCAGGGACCCCCATCCTCCTTGGGTGGCCTAGAGAATAATTTGAATAAATTAGATTTACACAAATCATACATACACAAAATTAAATAGATTTGTGTTATTTTTTGCATTTTCTCCCCATTTTCCTGCCTCCCAGATACCAGATTGCATCCGCGGAGAGCATGTCGCTGTACACGCCTCTTACGACACGTGCACAGCCCTCCTCTTCTTGCCCCTGCATTCTGCACAGGCGTCTCTTCTGCCAATCAGGGTTCTTACACAGCGAATGAAGACCCACCCAACCACCCATAATCCAGCCCCCACCCTGCAGATACGGTGGCCACTTAGTATCTGCTGCAGGCACTGACAATTATGCCCGCCAGATAGCATAATTTTGGGACAATATGGAAAATGCAAATAAAATAAAAATGCAGTGTTCCTTACATTTACTTTGACTTTTGTTTGATTGTAGACAGTTTGAACCCAAGATATTTCATGTTTTATCTGCTCAACTTTTAATTTGTTAATATACCTCCATTCCTGCATTTCAGGCCTGCAACACATTCCAAAAAAAGTTGGGATGGGGCAATTTAGGGCTAGTAATGAAGTTAAAAAACTAAATAATAATGTGGTCAACAGGTGATGGTAATCATGGTTTGGTACAAAAGCAGCATCCAGGAAAGGCTGAGTCTTTGATGATCAAAAATGATCAGAGGATCTCCAGTTTGTTAACAGATGTGTAAAAAAAATTATTAAAATGTTTAAAAACAATGTACCTCAAAGAAAGATTAAAAGGAATTTGCATATTTCTCCCTCTACAGTGCATAATATCATTAAACCATTCAAAAAATCAGGAGGAATTTCAGTGTGTGAAGGCCAAAGGCGCAAGCTTAAGCTGAACGCTTGTGATCTTTGATCCCTCAGACGGCACTGCATCAAGAACCGCCACTCAACAATAGCTGATATAACCACATGGGTGAGGGATTACTTTGGCAAACATTTGTCAAGCACTACAATACAGAGTTACATGCACAAATGCCACTTAAAACTTTGCTGTGCAAAAAAGAAGCCTTATGTTACCCATGTCCAGAAGCAGCATCAACTTCTCTGGGCACAGAGGCATCTAGGATGGACCATCACACAGCGGAAACGTGTATTGTGGTCAGATGAATCAGCATTCCAGGTCTTTTTTTGGAAAAAATGGACAGCGTGTGCTCCGGACCAAAGACGAAAAGGACCATCCAGTCTGTTATCAGCAACCAAGTCCAAAAGCCAGGGTCTGTCATGGTATGGGGCGGTGTCAGTGCCCTTGACAAAGGTCATTTACACTTTTGTGATGGCAGCATTAATGCAGAAAAGTACATTGAGATCTTAGAGCAACATATGCTGCCTTCAAGACGTCATCTTTTCCAGTGATGTCAATGCATTTTCGACAGGACAATGCAAAACCACATACTGCACACATTACAAAGGCATGGCTGTGGAAGAAGAGAGTACGGGTACTGGACTGGACTGGCCTGCCTGCAGTCCTGACCTGTCCCCAATAGAGAATGTGTGGAGAATTTTGAAAGGAAAAATGTGACAACGACGACCCCGTACTGTTGCACATCTTAAGACGTATTTGCAGGAAGAATGAGACAAAATAAAAGCTGAAACACTAAATCACTTGGTATCCTCAGTGCCAAAACGTCTTTTAAGTGTGGTGAAAAGGAACGGCAACATTACAAAGTGGTAAATGCTTTACTGTCCCAACTTTTTTTTAAAGAACAATTTGCTTAATGAGCTACAATAAATACAAAAAAATAATGTTTTTGTCAGTTCTGGCAAGACATTCAGGCCATAAAGCAGCAAATTTTCCTCATACCATCACTACCATCACCGTGTCAGACTATTGGTATAATGTTGCTATTGTGAAACACTGTGTTAGTATAACATCAGATGTAACACGGCCCATGATCACATTTACAGGTAACCTCATGAATGATTCACTGTTGGAGGATTTTGATAGGCTGGCCAGTGGATTTACCACTATTTCAAGTTTTCTCCATTTAATGATAACTACTCTCGCTGTGGTTTGCTAGAGTCCTGAATAACTCTAAATAACTTTCTAACATTTTCCAGACTAATACAGTATATATTTTTTTCCATTAACCACCTTATTCTGGTCAGGAACATGGCAGGTCTGGTTTTACTGGAAAACATTAGGCGATTACACTGGAAAGGGCGCCAGTTCACCACAGGACTCCCCCAATACATATAACCTCCTGAGTCACAGGTTGAGTACCACCAACCTAACATATACTACATGGCAAAAAGCTTGCAATAGTAGTTCCAATTCATCTTAAAGGTATTTAGTGGGGGGGGGGGGGGGGTTAGGATGAGGGATTTGTGCAGGCTACTGCAATTGCTCCACACCATGCATTTATGTGCCTAGCTTCCTTACCCCTCATTTTTCCCCATTCATACTGTTTTCCTCTGGGTGCTTTGTTTTTCTTCTGCCAACACGGTTGCCCTAAATTGTACCTAGTTGTTGTTGTTGAGTAAGCATGTAAGTCAAAGTCCTTAATGCAATCTCCAGCTTCTCATGTTATACCTTGACCAGACAGCAGAGGTCTCGTTTTTGAAGTGGTAATCAGGAAATGCTCCATCCGACCTTTACTCTGGTGTCAGTTGGGCACTGAGCCATGGCAGAGCTGAGATCTGAATTTAATGGGTGTGGCTGAAACACATACACTGAGTTGGGACAACATAATAATAAAACACATTCTTAGTTTCTTACATTTACTTTGACTTTTATTTGATTGCAGACAGGATGAACCTGAGATATTTCATGTTTTGTCTGCTCAACATTTCATTTATTAATAAACATCCATTCCTGCATTTCAGGCTTGCAACAAAAAAAAAATTTTGGACAGTAAAGCATTTACCACTTTGTAATGTTGCCATGACATTTTGGCACCGAGGATACCAAGTGATTTAATGTTTTAGCTTTTATTTTGTCTCATTCTTCCTGCAAACACGTCTTAAGATGTGCAACAGTTTGGGGTCGTCGTTGTCACATTTTTCGTTTCAAAATTCTCCACACATTCTCTATTGGGGACAAGTCAGGACTGCAGGCAGGCCGGTCTAGTACCCATACCCTCTTTTTCCGCAGCCATGCCTTTGTAATGTGTGCAGCATGTGGTTTTGTGTTGTCTTGTTGAAAATGCATTGACATCACTCTCAATGTACTTTTCTGCATTAATGCTGCCATCACAGAAGTGTAAATTATCTTTGTCAAGGGCACTGACACACCCTGGCTTTTGGACTTGTTGCTGATAACAGTCTGGATGGTCCTTTTCGTCTTTGGTCCAGAGCACACAGCGTCCATTTTTTCCAAAAAAGACCTGCAATGCTGATTCATCTGACCACAATTCATGTTTCCACTGTGTGATGGTCCATCCTAGATGCTTCCGAGCCCAGAGAAGTGGACGCTGCTTCTGGACATGGTTAACATAAGGCTTCTTTTTTGCACAGTAAAGTTTTAAGTGGTATTTGTGCATGTAACTCTGTATTGTAGAGCTTGACAAAGGTTTGCCAAAGTAATCCCTCACCCATGTGGTTATATCAGCTATTGTTGAGTGGTGGTTCATGATGCAGTGCCATCTGAAAAATCGAAGATCACGGGCGTTCAGCTTAAGCTTGTGCTCTTGGCCTCTACGCACTGAAATTCCTCCTGATTCCTTGAATGGTTTAATGATATTATGCACTGTAGAGGGAGAAATATGCAAATCCCTTCCAATCTTTCTTTGAGGTTCATTGTTTTCAAACATTTCAACATTTTTCTCACGCATTTGTTGACAAACTGGAGATCCTCTGATCATCTTTGCTCATCGATCCTTGTCCTGGTCACTGTCTGTGAGGAATTTTGTGTTCAATTTGGAGTCCTCCCACTTTCCAAAAACATACAGAATGAATGAATGAATTACGAATTTAAGTTCAGGTTTGTGTAACTGCAAATAACATAGGTTAGACAGGGGATTAAATGAATGTAAATGTGAGTAATTGGACAACCACAAGGTGGAGACATTATCTGGCTAATGTGTTTAAACCAAGGCCTTAGCCTTAAATTGAACATAGGCGTGTATGTGGGCGAGGGTTAGTCTAAAACGTTCCAGCCCTATTAAGTGATGTGACCACTGACCGATCCTAACATGTTTATTTATTTATTTTTACATCATTATATAAATATATACCCCCTTACCCACTATATATTGAGATTACAGCCTAAGTTAGAACAGATGTTTACCACATACAATCTTCTAGCGGAAAGTCTGGGTCATTAAATGTGTTATTTGAGAGTGTAGCTGACTCTTAGGCCAAAACCCTGAGTAATAAGTACAGGAATTGCCAGGACGACGCTCGTAAATGAACACATTTGTTTGCATGTGCCCTTGATCAAGTAAATCCTCCCCAAAGGTAACTAAAAGTTGGCAGTACTTTGCCATGTACTGCCAACTGCCTGAGAGCACATTAGGATCCTTGTTCTTTAACCAAAGAGAAAGCAAAAACAGGCACTGGCACTGACTGCCCGGGTCTGACGCTGTTTTTTTTTAAAGTTACAGAATTACTGGCACTGTTTGTAGAGATGAGTGGAAAAAAGTAATACTAAATGTTACTGTGGTTGATAAACTCAATCTCATAATGAATGTATAAGAGAAAATATAAACTGATCAGCCATAACATTAAAACCACCTCTTTGTTTCTACACTCACTGTCCATTTTATCAGCTCCACTTACCAGATAGAAGCACTGCTGTTCTTCAATGGTCAGGACCCCCACAGGACCACCACAGAGCAGGTATCACACCTCACTGTCACTGCTGGACTGAGAATAGTCCACCAACCAAAAATATCCAACCAACAGCGCCCCGTAGGCAGCATCCTGTGACCACTGATAAAGGTCTAGAAGATGACCAACTCAAACAGCAGCAATAGATGAACGATCGTCTCTGACTTTACATCTACAAGGTGAACCAACTAGGTAAAAGTGGTCAGTGAGTGGACATGGTATTTAAAAACTCCAGCAGCGCTGCTGTGTCTGATCCACTCATACCAGCACAACACACACTAACACACCACCACAATGTCAGTGTCACTGCAGTGCTGAGAATGATCCACCACCTAAATAATACCTACTCTGTGGTGGTCCTGTGGGGGTCCTGATCATTGAAGAACTGGGTGAAAGCAGGCTTAAAAAAAAGCATGCAGAGAAACAGATGGACTACAGTCAGTAATTGTAGAACTACAAAGTACTTCTGTATGGTAAGTGGAGCTGATAAAATGGACAGTGAGTGCAGAAACAAGGAGGTGGTTTTATCAGTGTATTTTGTAAACACAGTTGTCAGAATTACAGACACCTCTAGAAGTTCTTATGAAAAAATTACAATATATTCTGAGCTCAATTAGCTCATAAATCTTTTATGCAAACCCACCGCCTGAGATCCGGGCGTCTAGATAGACGTGATTGGCTATGTCTGTGGGAGGGGTGGCCGAAGCCCTGCAATGGATTGATGCCCTGTGCAGCATATTCCTGACTTGCCTCCAATGTTTCCTGGTGGAAATTGACCCACTGTGACCCACTTAAACCAGAATGAAGCATTTTTGTCCATGCATTCATGGAACCATGTCTTCTTGGATCTTGCTTTTTGCACAGTGAAGCAGTTATGTTGAAACAGGAAGAAGCCTTCCTCAAACTTTAGCCTCAATTTAATACACCTGTGAGCATGGGTGTGGCTATAACACCTACACTCAGTTAGGAGGAGCGCCCATGTAGATTGGGCCATAAAGCGTATGCACTGGAGAGGTAACAGCACGACAACCCCCTACAAGGGAATGGTTTTGCAGGTGGTGGCCACAGACATTTACTCAATGTTGTAATAGACTCAGATCTTACATTCACCAGCCATATAAAAACCATCACCAAAACAGCCTTCTACCATCTTAGAAATATAGCCAAAATCAAGGGTCTAATGTGCCAACAAGACCTAGAGAAGCTGATCCATGCTTTTATCTCCAGTAGAGTGGACTATTGTAATGGACTTCCCAAAAAGACCATTAAACAGTTACAGCTCATTCAGAACGCTGCTGCTAGCGATCAGAGCACATCACTCCAGTTCTAAAATCACTACACTGGCTTCCAATTAGTTACAGAATAGAATTTAAAGTGCTGCTACTGGTCTATAAATCAATGAATGGGTTCGGCCCAGAATACATCTCAGAAATGTTTAGAGAATATAAACCCAGATGATCTCTTAGATCCATGGACTCAGGTCAGCTAGTTGAGCCCAGAGTCCAAACTAAACATGGTGAAGCAGCATTTAGCTGTTGGGCTGCATATAACAGGAACAGACTGCCAGGAGATATTAGATGTTCCTTAAATGTAGAAATCTTTAAATCCAGGTTAAAAACTTTTCTTTTTTCTTGTGCCTATGATTGAGCTCATCTCATTCTTAATTGTAGGGTATATTTGACTATATTTTCTTTTAGTTTTCATGTTTTAATTGCTTATCTCTCTTGTTTTAATTTCGTATTTCCCAAATTATAAGGTATATTTTACAATATTTTCTTTTAATTTTTCATGTTTTTAATTTTTTATCTCTCTTGTTTGAATTTCATGTTGTCTTAATTGTAACTAAATGTTTGCAAGAAGTCTTTCTGAGGTTCTAGATCTCAGGAATGTTTTAATGCTTTTAATTATTATTTTTTCCTTATGTAAAGCACTTTGAATTGCCACTGTGTATGAAAGGTGCTATACAAATAAACTTGCCTTGCCTTGCCTTCCTGACTGATTCTTCTCCAGTTTTACATTTTGCTAGTGTCTTTGTCACTACTGGTAGCTTGAGGCGGTACCTGGACGGAGAGCTGGACAGGGCTGTAGAACCCAGCAGCAGGACCGGTATCTGCTCTTTTGTTTGAGGAGGAACAGGAGGAGCTCTGCAAAATGAGGGCCCACTGTCCTATAGACAGATGTGAAAAACTCTGGAGATGTCAAAGTAAATGTTATGCTGCCTGCAACATCATCCAGCATGAGTGGCTTGGCAATGGGTCAGTAATGGTCTGGGGAAGCGTATGTCGCATGTGGTTTTGAATTGTCTTGTTGAAAAATGCATGTGCGTCCCTAAAAAGTTAACGTCTTGAAGGCAGCATACGTTGCTCTAAAATCTCACTGTACTATTTTGCATTAATGCTGCATCACAGAAGTGTAAATGACCTTTGCCAAGGGCACTGACACCCCCCCATACCATGACCTTTGCCAAGGGCACTGACACACCCCCATACCATGACAGATCCTGGCTTTTGGACTTATTGATGCTAGCAGTCTGGATGGTGCTCTTTCTTTGTTTTTTTTTGTTTTTTTGTCCGGAGCATGAAATGACGATTCTTGATGCAGTGCCATCTGAGGGATCAAAGATCAAAGTTGTTAAACTTAGGCTTAAGCCCTTGCTTTTTACACCCTGATATTCCCCATATTCCTTAAACTGTTTATGATATTATACACTGTAGAGGGAGAAATATGCAAATCCCTTTCAATCTTTCTTTGAGGTACATTGTTTTTAAACATTTCAATAATTCTCAAGCATTTGTTGACAAACTGGAGATCATCTGGCCATCTGTGCTCCTCAAAGACTCAGTCTTTTGTGAATACTGCTGTTGGTCCAAATCATAATTACAATCACCTGTTGATTTGTGTACTTTATACAGCATGGAAGCATAGAGCTCTGACTCACACACACTACCTCCAACATGTGCACAGTCCACCAATCCGTTTTTATTCTCCATACTTCGATGGATTTAGGCATGTGGTTGGCTTTGTGTACGGAGAGCCACACCCTGATCTCAGATGCCCTGGGCAACAGAGGTTGACAACACCATTCCTTAATCTGGCCTTTCCCACCCAGCAGATTGGAAGCCAATTTTGTCTGCTGCAGGCATTAGCCAAATGTGCCTGCTAGGGGGCGCCCCTGGTACATATCTCAGGTATAGCTATTGTGTGCTGTGTATGGGTGTAACCTATCTATAGATGCAGTATAGCTACTGTTTGGTAAAAGTACAAATGTGTACTTAATACTCTATAGTTATGATAGATACTGCACTGTGTACGGTATATCACTGGGACAGTGGTATCCTAGTGGGTAGAGCTTTGGGCTATCAACTGAAAGGTTGAGAGTACAAATCCCAGCCACTGTTGGGCCCTTGAACAAGACCCTTAACCCTCACTACTCCAGGGGCGCCGTACAATGGCTGACCCCAGCTTCCAAAGGAGAATTTCATTATACTGTACACCTGTATATGTATATATAACAAATAAAGGCATTCTATTCTAATCTATATAACTGAAGTCTTTACTGTATAGTTATAGATATAAAGATCATTTGTAGCTTGTGTGATGCATAGTGTATATATCTGTAATAATCAATCATGACAAAAATCATAATAAAAAAATATTGTTTTATGCATATGCATGTTTTATTCTCCCACCATTTCTTACCCACCCCCACCTGTACACAAAGAATCAACACAACACAGAGTTCTATTAAAATAGTTTATTTCACACCTTTTTGTACTTACTCATTCATCATCAGATGAGAATGCCAAAAACATTTCTGCCTATGGATTAATCTAACATTTTTACATAATGGATTTGGGATGTGGTGGTACATTAACATCTAACAGGTGTTATTCTCTGTTCATTTCTTCTGGTCCTTGAAGAAGTCATTGCAGAGCATGGTGAGACAGGCCACCAGAGTGACGTACTCTTGGAAGTCCACTGAACCATCGGCGTTAGCATCAAGATCCTTGAAGATCTTGTCCAGAGCTTTCTGATCTGTGTTTTTCTTTTGGACATAACACACAAATGCAAATGTTAAATTGCTGTGAATTTTGTACTGTAAGGTAGCTTGTAAAGGTATAAAGTGCATTTCTTACTCCAAAAATGTCTCCCAACTCTGCATTGAGCAAATCCTTGAGCTCTCCCTTGGACAGGGTGTACTTGTCTCCCTCCTTGCCAGAGTATTTGTGGAAGGCACCAATGAGGAGTGCCATGGCTTTCTGCACATCAGACATGATGACGACTGGAGAAAAAAAATTGAATCATTTACAGCAGTTGTAGGAAAAATCATTGCATAAAGTTTTTTATCATGACAGAGCCTGAAGAAAAGGTAACACATTATTTGTGTATTCTTTTAGCTTAAATGTTACATTTAACCAAAAGAAAGGGGTGTGTATTATCTGTGCCCAGCCTACATAAACACTAACACACACCCTCACACTTTTCATGCACATGTACCCCTCCCAACCAGTATGGGAATATGGGAGTACATCCCTCTCCCTTGTGATGGGATCAGCTACCAAACAAGAAGAAGGGAGGAGAGAACCAATAAAAGGCAAAGATGAGTAGGAGGACGGATTTAAAAGGAGTGGAAAAGTAAAACAACCGGTTTTAATACGTGGCCAACGCCCACAGTGCTGCCTGTAATTAACACGAAAGAACAGACATCGCCTATCCTGTATTTATTTTGCATCCGTTAATCCTTGCTTAGTAACCACGAAGAATTGCTTTTTGAACTGTCTGACTCAGTAAATTAGCTAAATCTCAGCATAACAAAGAAAGGAAGGGAGTGTTTCAATGTGCAGTTTCAAAACTACTCCAAAACTAAATAAAAACATAATAAAACAACACAAACAAGTGTGCATTTAATTTACAGAATAAAAAAAAACCAGGATCTCCAAAACCGAATTCCACAATTCAGCGCAATCAAATCAGACCTGCACAAAACTCAGTGTCTGAACTATAAAATCTATGCAGAATATTTAGTTCAGAAGTGTTCAGAAAGTTTCCTCTACTCACCTTAGTTCTGCACAAAGAGTTCGAGAATCAACAAGGAAGAAGGAGGAAGTGAAGCGCAGAAGGACGGAGCTGCCATTATATGCAGCGGCTGACGCACTCCGCCCCGTCATACAATTTACCCCTCCTCATCACCGAGCCTGTTCCCTCCCCTACTCTCCCTTTTTCTGTTTATGCCCTTAAAGCAGGGGTTCAATATTAAAATCAGTTTTTAGCCTGCACTCCATATTTACTAATGTATTACTTATTATAAATATGCATTTTTGCAAACAAACTTTCTCATTTAGAGATGCAGAGTGGGTCGGGGGGGTCTGTAAACAACAGGAACAAGGTGGGCACCGAGTGGGTCCACATTGCAATTTAGAATATCTAGTTCATCTGCTGCATGTTTTGTGGGGTTGGGAGACCTGAGGAAATCCACACAGCCACACATGGAACATGTAAAACTTCCCACAGTCAGTCACCGAGGCATAAACTCAGCTTCCGGGATCTATGCTCCTGAGCCGCACCCACTCTACCAGCTCTGCTACAGATAAAAACAGTTAATCCTAAATCTATTGCATTGTTATTGTTAGGACATTAGATTATCCTAGACGTATCTATGCATAAAAAGCAGGGTAACAAATCACCTTTAATGGAACATTAAGGAAAAAAGGCGTGTGCTTTTTTTGGACACATTATCTGTAGCACTTGGGTAAAGAGACACACCTGATAAAGTGTGCTGCACAGCCGTGCAGCTTCTGACGTTATAGGTTTGTTAAATCTGTACTATGAATGCTAGCAGACTTCTAAAAATGTCTAGGAATGTGCTCGGTGCTTAGCAAAAAGTTGTAGTTTGGTATGATGAGTCAACCTTCCGAATTGTAACAGGAAATAATGGACAATAATGAACACCATACAAAGGACCATTCATTTGTTACTATGTATACCCATACGCAAATGTAATACATATATGCCCATACTTGTGCAAACTATATATGAAACCTATTAGAAATTGGAACAATTTCATATATTGACATATATGTGTGACCCATAGAAATATATATGCTCATGCATGTGTAATACATTTTACATTTTTTGACATATATGTAACATATATGACAAAAATGATAATTTCTATGTAATATATAGAGCCGAGATTCAAACCTGGGAGCACCGACGCGCAAGGGGATATTCCAGCTGCGCCACCTGAGCGCCCTACATAGGATCTTTTAATACCACAAAGTGAACTTCTTTTCAACTCAAAAAAAGGTGTTGGTACTTGTGTTGCAGCATGCCTCTTTGCCCAAATTTGAACTGAACAAATAAAAAGTCGTGCCAACTCAGTCAAGGTCTAGAAAAACCGAGCAAATTTTGAAGAGCTTGTTGAGTTTAGTTTACAAGACAAATTATACGTTCAATGAAATAAAAACATTTAGAAGGATTAAATGTGTTTTACTGGATGCATTTTTAAAATATATTTTTAAAAGTATTGCTTTGAGTCAGAATCAGTTTTTACCAACAGCGTAGTTGCAAGGTCTGGGGATTTACACTGAAATAGGCTGTTTCCGGGGTCGGCTCTCGGCGGATCATGATCAGCATTGATTTGGCACAATTTTTATGCACTTCCTGACACAACCATCCCTATTTTATACTGGTTTGTGCATCTAGCGGCTAGGTATCTATAGGACAATTCAGTGTTTCCAATTAGCCTGGTGGCATGTTTTTGGACTGTGGGAGGAAACCGGAGCACCCGGAGGAATTGGATACACTAAATTGTAAACTGTAAAGACTGTGTTCGATATAACCTTGTGAACTGATGAACCTTGTGTAATGAGTAACTACCGTTCCTGTCATGAATGTAACCAAAGTGTAAAACATGACATTAAAATCCTAATAAAAGAAAACAAAACAAAAACGACTGTGCGCATCCAATCCACATCGTGTTACAACAGCATGGCTGCATAATCAGAGTGTGCGGGTGCTGGACTGGCCTGCCTGCAGTCCAGATAATTTTTTTAATTAAAAATGTGCATTTCTCAGCTGAAGACTTACCTAATTCAAAAATGCCAACAACTGCTTTCAAAACACAATCAACTGTTTTTTTTATTTTTTTCCTAGACTAATTGTTTTGCTTAAAATAATGTTAATACAACAGGTGCTTCTGCCCAGGCAATAAGGTTAAAAAAGTGAAATGTCAAATATTCATGGTACAAATAACTGCTTTTTTTTTTTTTTGCAGTTTACATACTGTAATGACCGTTTGGAATAGAGGTTTGTACAGCACAGATGACTTTGACTATGACTTGAACCCATTGTCTGAATTTGCATGCAGCATTGTATTTCCCCCTCAACCTGCCATAGAAACTCTGTTTGCTGCTCCCCGTGCTTCTCCGGGGGGAGACTTAGCGTCCTTTTCTTCTTAAAAGCAACTTTTTCAATCAACCGAAAACAATCGAGATGTCTACATGTCTATAGGCAGGACACGAAGCTAACCTTTGATATTTAAACCCAGCCCACGCTTTACTGGAGAAGCGAGTCAGACCAGGTTTTGAAAAACCAAGACTTGTGTGTACAGTAAAGCTAGGTGTGTCTGGTTGTAGCACTACAGAGAATTATAATAACACACAACTCGAGCTCATTCTCGAGAACAAAGAGCAAACAGAACCACCTTAAAATTAAGCAAGCTTAAATAGATTCTGGGTCATTAAAAATAAATCTGACATTTTTATCAGTTGTACTTTTAGACCTACACTTGAAAGCGTTACATCTGGCAGCCATGGGATTTGAGTGCTTTCTGCAAGTGTTCTTTTCTTTAAAGCAAACACTATATGGCCTAAAGTATGTGGATACCTGAATATGGGCTTGTTGAATAAACCATGCATTAGTATGGAACTAATCCTACTTTGTGGCTATAACCACTATATTGCCAAAAGTATTTGCTCGTCTGCCTTTACACGCATATAAACTTGAGTGACGTCCCATTCTTAATACATACGGTTTAATATGATGTCGACCCACCCTTTGCAGCTATAACAGCTTCAACTCTTCTGAGAAGACTTTCCACAAGGTTTAGGAGTGTGTTTATGGGAATTTTTGACCATTCTTCCAGAAGCACATTTGTGAGGTAAGACACTGATGTTGGACAAGAAGGCCTGGCTCGCAGTCTCCGCTCTAATTCATCCCAAAGGTGTTCTATCAGGTTGAGGTCAGGACTCTGTGCAGGCCAGTCAAGTTCTTCCACACCAAACTCGCTCATCCATGTCTTTAGGGACCTTTCTTTGTGCACTGGTGTGCAGTCATGTTGGAACAGGAAGGGGCCATCTCCAAAGTTGGGAGCATGAAATTGTCCAAAATCTCTTGGTATGCTGAAGCATTAAGAGTTCCTTTCACTGGAACTAAGGGGCCGAGCCCAACTCCTGAAAAACAACCCCACACCATAATCCCCCCTCCACCAAACTTTACACTTGGCACAATGCAGTCAGACAAGTACCGTTCTCCCGGCAACCACCAAACCCAGACTCGTCGGATTGCCAGACGGAGAAGCGTGATTTGTCACTTCAGAGAACACGTCTCCACTGCTCTAGAGTCCAGTGGCGGCGTGCTTTACACCACTGCATCCAACGCTTTGCATTGTGCTTGGTGATGTAAGGCTTGGATGCAGCTGCTCGGCCATGGAAACCCATTCCATGAAGCTCTCTACACACTGTTCTTGAGCTAATCTGAAGGCCACATAAAGTTTGGAGGTCTGTAGGGATTGACTCTGCAGAAAGTTGGCGATCTCTGTGCACTATGTGCCGCAGCATCCGCTGACCCCGCTCTGTCATTTTACGTGGCCTAACACTTCGTGGCTAAGTTGCTGTCATTCCCAATCACTTCCACTTTGTTATAATACCACTGACAGTTGATTATTTAGTAGCGAGGAAATTTCACAACTGGACTTGTTGCACAGGTGGCATCATATCACAGTACCATATCACTGAGCTCCTGAGAGCGACCCATTGTTTCACAAATGTTTGTAGAAGCAGTCTGCAAGCAGTCTACCTAGGTGCTTGGTTTTATACAATAAAAATGTAGGCTACACCCTGGTCTGGATGCCATAGCATCACAAGGCAAACACACACACACAGTTACACCTAGGGCAAATTAGTTGCTTAAGTTAACCTCACTGCATGGACTGTGGGAGGAAACCCACGCAGACACAGGGAGAACAAGATTGCTTCACTTGGGAATCGAACCCAGGACCTTGCTACCCAACAAGCCATCCATACATACAAAGTCAAAATACAGCGTAGTGGTTGACAGAAGTGGTTGAATACTTGATGCAAATAGGTTGTAATGACTGCAGATGTGTTACTTTGCTATATATTTATATGTATGAAAAGTAATGTGTGTGAGGTAAAACATTTCTACTCATTGAGTTCAGGTGTTTCAGCCACACCCAAACACCCAATAATAACAGGTGTATAACATCAATTATATAAAATAAATAACAGGTGTCCTAGGATTTGGTAAAATTTTACTATTCAGACTAATTACTCTTCCTTTCTATTGTTCAGCGGTCAGGATCAGAGCTCCTACCTATTTCAATGCAACACACTCAACGAACTCATCTAAATACTCTCATGTTGACATGACCAACTCCTCATAGACCATAACCAGAGGCAAGGTTTCAAACCAGGTCCCAAGGACCCTGTTGTTTTGCAGCACCCTCACAAACTATCTGCTGTGCCTACATGCAGAACTGCACAGGATCACATCATAACCTAAAAACATCTAACATATGATTATACACAACAATGACTGTGATATATCAAAGCTGAAGTGACACATTCACTGCGATGGGTGTAACACATCAGGAGAATGGAATGAATGGTGTATATATGGGCACATAGGAACATTTTTCCTGGAATGTAGTCTGTGTTTAGCTGACTGTTACTTGGCAGGATAACATTTAGGCACAAACACATGACATAGTTTGTCCAATCATTTTACCTATTTAACATATATACATTTAAAGTGAAAAGCTAATACACCAACCCCATTTCTAACAAAGACTGGACATTTTAAAATGCATTGTATGCACAAACACATATTTGTGATTTGTTAATTCTCTTGACCCTTTATTTACCTGACCAAAAAACAAAGACACAACAGGGACCAACAACCTTCTGACTGATAGCCCAAAGCAATACACACTAGACTACCACTGAAATTTAGTATGTGGTCAAAGTATGATTCTGTGGTTAGGTTTTAGCTGCCAGAGGAACTGTTTTCTTCAAAAATAAAGAACTACCTAAAAATCCATAAACTGTGGACACAAATGTGGGGTCCAGCAGGACAATGGCCCAAAACAAACATAGAAACTGTGATTTTGGTAATGGCTACATAAAAGGCTAATGGCTTTCCTAATGTCAAGACTCTGGCACCCTGGTAGAAAGAATTGTAGGTTACCAATTAGATGGTTGTGGGTTAAATCCTGGCTCTGCCATGTAGCCACTGTTGGGCTCTTGAGCAAGGCCTTTAACCATCTTGGCTCCAGGGGTGCCATACAATATCCATAAAGCTTTTTAAAGCCTTAATTCAGTCTTTAACTGTGCCTGGCATGAGTGAGTTTTTGAAATGGTTCAGGCTGCAGGGGGGATTCTGACACACTGTAATTAAAGACATTGTAAAACATAAATATGAGAACATGAGAAACATGGGAAACATTCATTTTTGATTACAAACTCAATCTAAAAACTGTGTTTAGTTTTATTCATTGTTTTACCTTTATTCATTCTTGAACGTACACACTAAATCCAAATAATAAAGGGGGTGGAATGGGAAACAAGACCAGAAACCTGAAATAAAGTAAAAAGACCATTAATATATAGGTAGTAAAATCATGATGGTGTAAAAAGTAGCAATAACAAAAGGCTCAGTGTGTGAAAATAGTCCGGGAGTTTAAGTAAAACACACATTTGCATGGTGTACATATAGTGCACGTGACCATCAGTAACACTAATGTATTATTTTTTAATTCATTCTTTGTATTACCACTGCTATATCCTGGTCAGGGTCATGGTGGGTTAAATTCACTGGGCGAAAGTTAGGAAACGCCCTGGACAGGTCACCAGTCCGTCAGAGGGCAAACACACTCACACACCCACTCCAGTTAACCTGACTGCATGTCTTTGGACTGTGGGAGGAAACTGGAGCTCCTGTAGAAAACCCCCACAGACACGGGGAGAACATGCAAACTTCACACAGAAAGGTCCTGGACTGCTCTAGGTGCATATGCTGTGAGGTGACAGTGCTACCCATCAAGCCACCAAGCTGCTCCATTAGTATTAGAGAATCCAAGATAAACTTCTATGTAAAGGTCATTGCAGAAAACCAATATTGACTGCTTATTTGCCTTTGACCTTTGATCTCTCCAAAAGTTTGTTGCTACATCTATAAAAGCAAGTTAAGCAAGTTATATTAATAATACGTATCTAGCCGACTTCTTTTTTGTAGTAGAGCATGCAGGTGCTAGACTGGCCTGCCTGCAGTTCAGACACTTATTCCAATAAAAATGTATGCTGCATTATTCTAAATCGAAATTGTATCGCCCCACCAATTTCCTCCTAATGTACATCAGGCATAACATTATGACCACCTTCCTAATATTGTGTTGGTCCCCCTTTTGCTGTCCCATACGCAACAACCTGTGATGCACTGTGTATTCTGAAACCTTTTTATCAGAACCAGCATTAACTTCTTCAGCAATTTGAGCTACAGATGGGACCACATGGGCCAGCCTTCGCTCCCCACGTGCAACTATGAGCCTTGGCCGCCCATTATCCTGTTGCCATTTACCATTGTTCCTTCCTTGGACCACTTCCTTGGACCACTATCTTTTGATAGATACTGACCACTGCAGACCAGGAACACCCCACAAGAGCTGCAGTTTTGGAGATGCTCTGACCCAGTCATCCTTACCTTACGTTAAATCCTTACGCTTGCCCATTTTTCCTGCTTCTAACACATCAACTTTGAGAATCATATGTTCACTTGCTGCCTAATATATCCTACCCACTAACAGGTGCCGTAATGAAGGGATAATCTAGTGAGTGTTATTCACTTCACCTGTCAGTGGTCATAATGTTACGCCTGGTCGGTGTAGTTATATCTAATTACCCAATCATATGTCGCCTCTACAGCTGCAGACCTCCACTCCTGACCGAGTAGGGCCTTAATTAACACATGCCTTCTCTGAGTACCCGGTAGCTTCTTTCCACTTGCATGAAGTGGCTTCATATTGTGCTATAAGTTCTGTCAAGTTGATTTTGACTCCTGGTGACCATATGGATAGTATTTCTTCAAAACAGACTGTCCCAACTTTTTTGTAATGTGTTGCAGTCATCGATTTGTGCAATAGTATAAATATCTTGTCTTTGTACTGTTTTATCATGCAGTACATGCCAAAAAGGATTTGGAAATTATTAGTATCTGTTTTTCTTATGTTCTCACTACTATACCAATTTTTTTGATAGGTTATATGAAAAAAAAGGCTTTTGTTTACTAAAATAAGTGTAAACCTAGTCTTGAGTCTTAACTTTAACTTTTGCACAACTTTAAATAGAAGGAAGTTGGCACATTTCCTCACTTCGTTATGACAGACAGGGTGTGTTACACTTCACATTTCACTAAGTGTAAACATGTTATTGTTAGTTAACAAGTAAAATAATGTTATCCTCCCAGTCTGACTAATAGTGTGTTTTCTTATTTATGAGTGTTTGCTTTAATTGCTATGCAGTTTAGAGTACTTTCACTTAACGCTGTGAAATCTAGAACAAACTGTGTGGTTTTCCAAACCTAAAAGTCATTTTAAATTTAAATTTGATTGATATTTACTGTGAAGCAGCTCATTACCAGCAGCTGGAAAGACTCCCCACACCATTACATCTAATCCTCCACACTTAGTAGAGACGCTCACGATGCTCATGATTCTCACCAGGTCTACGAAGACATTTCTTCAGAGCTTCATCATAAACCAAGATTCTTTACACCATAAAACCTGTCTGAACCAATCTAAAGTAAAATATCCATATTCTGCCACAACTGTAAACAGCAGTAAACAGTAAAGCATTCACCACACTTAAAAGACGTTTTGGCACCGAGGATACCAAGTGATTTAGTGTTTCAGCTTTTATTTTGTCTCATTCTTCCTGCAAACACGTCTTAAGATGTACAACAGTACGGGGTCGTTGTGTCGCATTTTTCGTTTCAAAATTCTCCACACATTCTCTATTGGGGACAGGTCAGGACTGCAGGCAGGCCAGTCCAGTACCCGTACCCTCTTCTATCGCAGCCATGCCTTTGTAATGTGTGCAGCATGTGGTTTTGCATTGTCTTGTTGAAAAATGTATGAACGTCCCTGGAAAAGATGATGATGATTAAAGGCAGCATATGTTGCTCTAAGATCTCAATGTACTTTTCTGCATTAATGCTGCCATCACAGAAGCGTAAATGACCTTTGCCAAGGGCACTGACACAACCCCATATCATGACAGACCCTGGCTTTTGGACTTGTTGCTGATAACAGTCTGGGTGGTCACTTTTCGATTTTGGTCCAGAGCACACAGCGTCTATTTTTTCCAAAAAAGACCTGTAATGCTGATTCATCTAACCACAATAAACGTTTCCAGTGCGTGATGTTTCATCCTAAATGCCTCGGAGCCCAGAGAAGTTGACATCGCTTCTGGACATGGTTAACATAAGGCTTCTTATGTTAAGGCTTCTTAAGTTTTAAGTGCCATTTGTGCATGTAACTCTGTACTGTAGTGCTTGACAAAGGTTTGCCAGAGTAATCCCTCACCCATGTGGTTATATCAGCTATTGTTGAGTGACGATTCTTGATGCAGTGCTGTCTGAGGGATCAAAGATCACGGGTGTTCAGCTTAAGCTTGCCTTCTTAGCCTTTACGCACTGAAATTCCTCCCGATTCCTTGAATTGTTTAATGATATTATTCACAGTATCCTCTGATCATCTTTGCTCATCAAAGTCTCAGCCTTTCCTGGATGCTGTTTTTGTACCAAACCATGATTACAATCACCTGTTGACATCACCTGTTTGGAATCACATCATTATTGAGTTTTTTTACCTCATTACTAGCCCTAAATTGCCCCTGTGCCAACTTTTTTTGGAATGTGTTGCAGGCCTGAAATGCAGGAATGGAGGTATATTAACAAATGAAATGAAGTTTAGCAGACAAAACATTAAATATCTCAGGTTCAAACTGTCTGCAATCAAATAAAAGTCAAAGTAAATGTAAGGAACTCTGTGTTTTTATTTTATTTTATTTGCATTTTCCATACTGTGTCAACTATTTCTGATTTGGGGTTGTAAATCTGGGACATTCGTCTCCTTCCATGATGGGGCTTTAGGCTGTTACAGATCATTTCTTTCTGGCAACATCATTTTCCAAAGCCTTAGTATTTTAGATCCAAAATTGTAACCACAATTTCACTTTTGTGTAGAAGGAGACAATATAAATGAATGTCTTTGTCTTTATTTAATTTCAGATTTGGGTGTCCACCCAAGCTTTCGCTTTATCCTGGTCAGAGTCATGAGTTTGTTTATTTCTTATTATTTTATTTTCTGTGACCCATTTTTTGGCTCGTGACCCAATCAAGGGTCTGAAAAACCCTGCACTAGTTTACAAACAGCACAGTGTTGACCACAACACTAGATGAACACTTGTGTGGCTTACTGCTTTGTTTATTACAAGCTCTGTTAAACTTGTAAAATGGTTCATTTCCAAACAGAAAGGGCCAAAATAATGGGACAGAATGGCAAGCATGTAGTTATGTGGTTTGATTCTCTTAACCATGGCATGTTGAAAAGAATTTGTGGTCTGGGTCTTACTGGTCTGTGTCCATATATGTGCTGGATGCCACGTACACCAATGTCTTAACTGACAGGTGTGATAGTATGAGTCTCCACATGGAATTAATTCAGGTACTTTTGTTTTGCCTCTTGATCAAAAGAACGTCTGGGAGGTCCTCACTCCAATGAGCCTTTTTATTGTCATGTTTTCCATCCTTCTTTCAAGTCATGCCTACTGCCAGCACAGTTAAGAGACTAAAACACTATTTTAAAAAAGGTCAAACAATTATGGCACCTACAGTAGCTTGCTATAATTTCTACTCCAGTCACAAAGCTATATGAAAGGTATGTAGACATTCTTTGTAATAATTGTGTAGAATCATAACCATTAATAATGGTTGTGTAGTATCAGCAATACAAAATTTAATGTCCAACTTTGTGACAGTGGTTTGCAATGCTGGCAACCAGGTTTGACATTAGCCCTGACCTTATCCCCTATTAACACCTTATGGATGAATTGGAATGTTGATAGTGATCACAAACACAGACACACTCAAAAATCTAGTTATAGTCACTAAGGTGAGGATTACAACTTCATATTAGTTCCTATAATTTTGGAATGTGATGTGCAACAAGCTCAGTTGTACACATACTTTTAACCATGAATAGAATAGAATGCCTTTATTTGTCATATATACATATACACGTGTACAGTACAATGAGCCATTGCACTGCACCCCTGGAGCAGACAGGGTTAAGGGCCTTGCTCAAAGGCCCAACAGTGGCTGCATGGCAGAGCTGGGATTCAAACTCTTAACCTTTTATCTGATAGCCCAAAGCTCTACCCACTAGGCTACCACTGTCCCTGACCAAACATTTTAGATTGCAAATAAGAGTGTTTAAATGCACAGAATTATCAGATTTCGGGCATCATGAGGGTACCACCATTGGACAAGCAAGCTGCCCCAGAGGCAGCATGACTAGCCCTGTTCTGGAGCGGGTGAGACGTTTGGATGCATGCTGGGTATTGATGGTGCTGTTCATGCATTGACGTCCCTTTCTGGTTTATTTTGAGTTCCCTTCTTCCCCATTTGTTCAGAGAACTGTAAGTTCAGAGTAGCTGGTTTTCAGTCTGCGCTACTCCTTTTCTATCCACTTTCTCTATTGCATGCTGCAGATGCTTTTGTGTCATTCATTTGTTGCTTTGTTTCCTGTTATTTTGGCCCCTGCTTTTATTTTCCATTTACTTTTTCTTACCTTTTTGTGACTTTTAGCTACATTATTGCTCTACCTTGGTTAAGCATGCTGCAAATTGCGTTCATTTTCAGTCCTTGCAGGTGTAGTACTACACCTGGCGCCTCAGTGGCGAGGCATTACCCGCCCCATACAGAAATAGTATTTAGTAGTAATCTGATACCTCTGGGATTTGTAAACCTCAGAGTCTAAATGAGTCAGTCAGTAATGAAATCTCTTAGACAGGTAAGTGAAGTAAAAAGTTTATATACACCATGTTATGGCATGGAAGTTGTGGGTTTTTAATCATTTCTGCAACTGTTTTTTCAATATAACTAAATGGTTGGACTCCTAAAATTAAGGGTCCTAAGGTCCTGAATATGTTTCTACATTTTGGTTACTGTCTGTTAAGAGTATCAGATGTCCTTCCCATGTTTGAATAGGTTTCCACCTCTCAAAAACTTGGGTGGATGGATGGATGGATGGATGGATGGATGGATGGATGGATGGATGGATAGATGGATAGATGGATAGATGGATAGATGGATAGATGGATAGATGGATAGATGGATAGATAGATAGATAGATAGATAGATAGATAGATAGATAGATAGATAAGTAGGCATGTAGATATGTAGGTAAATAAGCAGGTAGATAGGCAGGTAGATAGATCTGAATAATCTTGAGGGAACTTTTGTTTAGTTACAGCAGCAGGAACTTTGAACTCTACACATATGAACATATAAATAATGAATAAACAATATAATATGAGGTTATAATCACCTATATATTAGCCAGTTGCTGAACACACTTTTCTGTAGCTTCACTGTACATAGAATGGAGGGGGTGGGAGGCATCATTCAAAATTGTTGAAAGTTTACTAAGGGTCCTTTGCGCAATAACAGTTTCCAGAGAAACTGGAAACCAGGTTGAAGTGGTAAGTACAAACTAGGATGAAGTGGTTAGTACAGACGAATTACTTAATAAATGATTAACTCTGTGGCATGGCCTTCTAAATCCCTTGTTAGTCATTATGATATATATATTGACTTCTCTGTGCTCTCCCACCTCCCAAAACTTCAGTAGGTGGACTGGCTAGGTGTTGCGCTGTGTTGGGTTTGCACAGTGTCCACACCCAGTGGTTTTGGGATAATGTGGTTGGTGACAATGATTGAATAAAAAGTTTGAGGTTGAAGTGTTGAAGTGCAACAAATTGTTGCAAGCTCCTGAGTTCTGAGGCATGAGACAAGCCTTAAACCATGCTGCTTCTTCCACTGGGTATTGATGTACAGTACATTTTGGCTTAAACCTAAAATAAAAAAGCTATTATTACTTGATGAGTCTTGATACATTTTGCACAATGTGATGGAACAATTTTGGAAAGACAACAATATTTTTCATGGGGTTAGAATCAGGACTGAGGCACTCAAGGACATGTTGCTTTGGATTATTGTCTTCCTTCCCAGTTTTAGCTTTCTGTAAAATCAAACAGTTCCAGCTTATTCAAGTCATCTTTCTAACATGATACTACCACCATCATATTTTATAGTGTTAATAATTGATATTTCTTGTTAGCCTTAGGCCACCCATACTACCCACAATTTAAGGTACCTTCCTGAATTGTTGTTGAGGGGACTTCTGTGATGTTTTACATTTTTTATTAATTTAATATGTAACACCTTGGATATTGTTGATCCATAAACATCACTTTTACTTATACCATCTAACTCTGGAACATTTTGTGTACAAAAATATATGATTTATTACAAATGTAACCTTCTAATTCGTGGTTTAGGGTATAGGGGGTGAATACTTTTCTGAAACTTTAACAAGTCCACTTGCTGTAGAGATTTGCAACATGGCTCGATATGGAATTAAAATATGATTGGCGGAGGAGGCGCAAAAGATTGACATATCAATTTCTCTTGACCGTCACCTGTGCCTTACTGATTTGGCAGCTCATCTGTTGGTAACCTGCTTTTCTTTTGAAACTGTGATGCCAGGCTCAGTTCAATCTAGGTTTCTTCTGGCATTGGAGGCCAGCACACTTTTATCTCTCTCTGGAAACGCAGCTAGTGTCACAGTGTTTTTGGGCATCATAAGGGTAGCGCCATTGTTCAAAGAACTGTGGGTTCAGTGTCACAGGTGCTCTGAGTAGCTTGCCACATTATGACAACCAGTTTTCAGTCTGCGCTGCTAACCAGGGTTCTTACACAGCATCAAAGACCCCACCCCCTTATTAGTCCGGTCTTTTCCACCCAGCAGATTGGTGGCCAATTTTGTCTGCTGCAGGCACGACTAGGGGAGCTCAGCCAACCGGTAGCAGAGCTGAGACTCCCAGCGCTGGTGTGCTAGAAGAATATCCCGCTGTGCCACCTGTGTTCGCTCCCCAAAGACGTTTAATGGAGTTGAGGTCTGGGTTTTGTGCAGGCCTCTTAAGTTCCTCCACATCAAATATAAATCATGTCTTTAAAAATCACGCTTTGTCCACAATGGTGCGGTCATGCTGCAACAGGAAAAGGGTATTTTCCAAACTGCTGGCACAAGTTGCACAAGCATGTAATATATTCCTTATTTTTTATTTTATACATTTGTTTGCAACTAGAGTGGCTGCAACTTCTAAACTTAATCCTTAGGAGTGGTGTCCACACACTTTTGGTTTGTAAATAATCAGCTGCAGCTAACCTAAATCCAGACTGAGTACTGTTGAGGAGAAGTTAAAAGGAAGCCAGATAAAACCACAGAGCCTACTCTGCCCACGCACAGACATACCAGATGATTCACTTTCCGCTTTGGGCATCGTGACTGTCATGGCAACAGGCTTGTGTTTTCATGCCAAGGGTATTTGTTGTTTTCCTGACAACAATCATATACTCTGTGCCACTGGATGAGAGCAGAATGAAGCAAAAAAAGGGGGAAGGAATGTGGAGGAATGAAAAAGTGCTTAATTTTAGTTGTGTTGAGGAACCCTAATAACCCAGACTAAAAGGGGATAAGGACTGAAAATGACAGAAAACTGAACCGGCAGAGTGAAAGATAGAGGAGGAGGAACACAAGTTGGAACACAGTGGTGGGAGCGGTGTAACGAGTAACCCTGTATAACCCCTCAGTCATTATATAACACAGGGATGAATCACTGGATCAGAATTTCACTCTGATTTGGGTCACTACTGGGCTCTGTGAGTGCAGTGCAGTGTAGTGGAATGTTTCATTCATCACTACCTTGTACACAATGTGGCCAAAAGTATATACACACCTAATTATGAGCCTTTGAGGCTATCACAGACTTATTTTCAGAACAGCTTTGTTGAGGGTCAGTCAGTGATGTTGGACGATAGAGCCTCACAGTCAATGCTCCAGTTCATCCCAAATGTGTTTAATGGAGCTGAGTTCAGGGGTCCTGAACTCAGGACTCTGAACTCTGTGCAGACTGCTGGAATTCCCCTTAATCAAACCCTGTCCTTTTGAACCTCATTTTGTCCACAGGTTACAGCCATGTTGGCATGGGAAACTGTCTTCCCCAAACTGTTGCAAAGTTGAAATCATGTGGTTTATTTTATATAACTGATTGTATATGACTGCTAGGCTGAAACAATAATTCATTCATTGTCTGTCTTACAACCGTTTTATCCCATTCAGGGTCATGGAGGGTACGATTTACTGGGCTAAAGGCGGGAAACACCCTGGACAGGATGGCAGGGACAACACACACACACACACACACACACACACCTATTAACCTGACTGTATGTCGTTGGACTGTGGGAAACCCACACAGACATGGGGAGAACATGCACATTAACTCCACACAGAAAGGACCCAGACTGCTCCACCTGGGAATCGAACCCAGGACCTCCTTGCTGTAAGGCAACAGTGTTTTTGAGTGGCTCTGTACCCATCACCCACAAATAAAAAATACAACAAAATGTACCCAAGTGCAGATGGAAAGTACCAGAATGTGGTCTGCCGCATCTGTGCCCCTGCCAGAACATGTGCAAATGCTTTAGTGTACCTACACACACACACACACACACATACACTATATTGTCTACAATCAAGTAAATGCACAATGGTTAATGGTTTTCCTTTGAGGGCTCAGATGACTAAACTTTAACAGAAACACACACGCACACACACACACTTGGACTGTTAACATTTTCCATTGTTTATAAACAATAGAAGAAAATGGCCTTCAAATTACAGTAAGAAAGCCGCTTGATGCACATAAAAACAAAACCCAAAAAAGGTGATAGGTAATTGGGATCCTTACACCAGTAAAGATCTGTATGAACTTTAAAAGATATGTTTGTACTATAGATATGCAAACCATGCATGTAGTACATCTCGTTATCCAACAACCACATAAAGGCCCTCCTTTTTTCATCATGACTCTACCTGTGAACAAAGCAAGATATATAAGACTCAAGTGTTCCAGTGGTCGGCACAGAGCTGTTAAATGAAAACTGGGGTTTTTGGTCCATGCCTGACCTCACAAATACTCTTTTTACCCAATAGGCAAACAATTCCCTCAACCACACTCCAGATTTTGATGAAAAGCCTTGTCAGAACAGTTAAGACTGTAATAGTTCCTCATGAGCCACGTACTTTTGGCCATATGCATGTGGAACCAGCACAATGTACAACATCATACAGAGATGGGCCAAGATCTTCACATCACTTCCGAAATTACAGTCTGGACTTTAACCTCTCCTGCAGTATTATTCATCACACTAGAATCAGCAGTTGATAACAATGCATATCTGCACTTTACAATGTTTAAATGTAAATATACACTCGCATATATTCTTGCTTGTTTATTCTATTTCATTCTATTCTATTTTATTTTTCTTTTATTTTTAGTACCCTACCCCCATTTTATCCTCTCTATTCTCCCCTTTTCTCTTATGTTTGCGAGTTTTAAGTTCCCAAGCCTCCCAAAACACATTTCAATGTACAATTGCTGCTAACATACACCGACCAGGCATAACATTATGACCACTGACAGTGGACTGCCAAAACGATGGGCATGTGAGCATCGGAACTGGACCACGGAGCAATGGAAGAAGGTGGCCTGGTCTGATGAATCACATTTTCTTTTACATCGCGTGGATGGCCGGGTGCGTGTGCGTCACTTACCTGGGGAACACATGGCACCAGGATGCACTATGGGAAGAAGGCAAGCCGGCGGAGGCAGTGTGAAGCTTTGGGAAATGTTCTGCTGGAAAACCTTGGGTCCTGCCATCCATGTGGATGTTACTTTGACACGTATCACCTACCTAAGCATTGTTGCAGACCATGTAGACCCTTTCATAGAAACGCTATTCCCTGATGGCTGTGGCCTCTTTCAGCAAGATAATGAGCCCTGCCATAAAGCAAAAATGGTTCAGGAATGGTTTGAGGAGCACAACAACAAGGTTGAGGTGTTGACTTGGCCTCCAAATTCCCCAGATCTCAATCCAATCGAGCATATGTGGGACGTGCTGGACAAACAAGTCCGATCCATGGAGGCCCCACCTCACAACTTACAGGGGTTAAAGGATCTGCTGCTAACATCTTGGTGCCAGATACTACAGCACACCTTCAAGGGTCTAGTGGAGTCCATGCCTCTATGAGTCAGGGCTGATTTGGCAGCAAAAGGGGGATCAACACAATATTAGGAAGGTGGTCATAATGTTATGCCTGATCGATGTATGTACAAATGACAAACTTCAAACATTAAACATCCAAATGGAAAAAAAAAATAATCTGTGTAACTGGAATTGAAAATCTTACAAATCTTACATGCATGAAAGTGTGAAAGATGCAAAAAAACATCCAGTAAGTGTCAGTTCAGCTGTCAAAAGTGCCTATCTAGTTGAAGATAGAGGCTAGAGAAAATGGCCAGGCTAGTAGGGCTAATAAAGAGGCTACCACTTTTTACAACCGTGATGAGCAGAGAAGAATCTCCAACCACACGTCACATCATATCTTAATGCAAATGGTCTATAACAGCAGAAGATTGGGTTCCACTTTTGTAGGCCAGATTATACTGTATACTGTTCTTGTAGGATGACTTGATGGTACCTAAAGATTTTGGTGCATTGCTTTGTGCACAGAGGTATTGCCAAGCTAAAACAGTTAAGGGCGTTCATCAAACTGCTTTTGCAAAAATGTTTGAATGCACTGTTTGTTTTGATGGCATTCACTAGAACTTTAAAGGCCCATCCCAAACCAGCATAAACACTGCAAATCATGTAGTGTTTCCCATGCATCTGCCACACCTAAATTCATTTGCCAACCTGTCAATGTGATTGTTGTTCCTCACTTTAGATAACAAGTTTATCCTGCTGCAGAGTCCAAGAGTTGTGCTCTTTAAGTGCTCTGGTCAAACTAGGCATTGCTCAATGTAATCTTAGGCTTGGGTGTGCCTATTGTCTGCTTACATTGTTTCAAGACAGTTTTAAATACAGTAGTGAGCAAGTTTTACAACTAAGCTGTAGACAACAACAACAACACTTAAGAGTTGACTCGGGTAGCCATAGAAGGGTAAACAAACAAAGTGACTTGTTTGGAAAGGTTGCGTCCTGTAGTAGTGTTACATCTATAGTCACCAATGACTTGATGAAAATAGTGCATGTAATACCTGGCAACCTGCAAAGTGTCAAGTCAAATTTAATTGTATAGCGCTTTTTTACAATAGACATAGTCTCAAAGCAACTTTACAGCGTCCAGGACCGACAGACCAAAACCCCCTGTTGAGCAAACCAAGAGCTACAATGGCAAGGAAAAATTCCATTAAAATTACAGGAAGAAACCTTGAGAGGAACCAGACTCAGCAGGGACCTCCATCCTCCTTGGGTGGCCTGGATGATAATTTGAATGAATTTGATTTAACAATACACAAAATTAATTTAAACTAAAAGTTATAACCAGTGAAGTAAAGTCAATAGTGAAATCTGGACATCTCCCAGCTCTGCTCCTTTGTCTATAGTCAGGGTGGACAGTTCTGGTCCTAGGGGTCAAAACCAGGTGCAGCCAGAAGCCAACAAACATGAGAGCACCAGACCCCTAGGATGAGAGCCACATTTCCCTGGTTTGGAAAGACTAATCAAAGTTCTCTTTTTATTTATTTAATTATGTGTTTATTTATTTTCACCACATACAGTGTATCACAAAAGTGAGTACACCCCTCACATTTCTGCAGATATTTAAGTATATCTTTTCATGGGACAACACTGACAAAATGACACTTTGACACAATGAAAAGTAGTCTGTGTGCAGCTTATATAACAGTGTAAATTTATTCTTCCCTCAAAATAACTCAATATACAGCCATTAATGTCTAAACCACCGGCAACAAAAGTGAGTACACCCCTAAGAGACTACACCCCTAAATGTCCAAATTGAGCACTGCTTGTCATTTTCCCTCCAAAATGCCATGTGACTCGTTAGTGTTACTAGGTCTCAGGTGTGCATAGGGAGCAGGTGTGTTCAATTTAGTAGTACAGCTCTCACACTCTCTCATACTGGTCACTGAAAGTTCCAACATGGCACCTCATGGCAAAGTACTCTCTGAGGATCTTAAAAGACGAATTGTTGCGCTACATGAAGATGGCCAAGGCTACAAGAAGATTGCCAACACCCTGAAACTGAGCTGCAGCACAGTGGCCAAGATCATCCAGCGTTTTAAAAGAGCAGGGTCCACTCAGAACAGACCTCGCGTTGGTCGTCCAAAGAAGCTGAGTGCACGTGCTCAGCGTCACATCCAACTGCTGTCTTTGAAAGATAGGCGCAGGAGTGCTGTCAGCATTGCTGCAGAGATTGAAAAGGTGGGGGGTCAGCCTGTCAGTGCTCAGACCATACGCCGCACACTACATCAAATTGGTCTGCATGGCTTTCACCCCAGAAGGAAGCCTCTTCTGAAGTCTCTACACAAGAAAGCCCGCAAACAGTTTGCTAAAGACATGTCAACAAAGGACATGGATTACTGGAACCATGTCCTATGGTCTGATGAGACCAAGATTAATTTGTTTGGTTCAGATGGTCTCAAGCATGTGTGGCGGCAATCAGGTGAGGAGTACAAAGATAAGTGTGTCATGCCTACAGTCAAGCATGGTGGTGGGAATGCCATGGTCTGGGGCTGCATGAGTGCAGCAGGTGTTGGGGAGTTACATTTCATTGAAGGACACATGAACTCCAATATGTACTGTGAAATACTGAAGCAGAGCATGATCCCCTCCCTCCGGAAACTGGGTCGCAGGGCAGTGTTCCAGCATGATAATGACCCCAAACACACCTCTAAGACGACCACTGCTTTACTGAAGAGGCTGAGGGTAAAGGTGATGGACTGGCCAAGCATGTCTCCAGACCTAAACCCAATAGAACATCTTTGGGGCATCCTCAAGCGGAAGGTGGAGGAGCGCAAAGTCTCGAATATCCGCCAGCTCCGTGATGTCGTCATGGAGGAGTGGAAAAGCATTCCAGTGGCAACCTGTGAAGCTCTGGTAAACTCCATGCCCAGGAGAGTTAAGGCAGTTCTGGGAAATAATGGTGGCCACACAAAATATTGACACTTCAGGAACTTTCACTAAGGGGTGTACTCACTTTTGTTGCCGGTGGTTTAGACATTAATGGCTGTATATTGAGTTATTTTGAGGGAGGAATAAATTTACACTGTTATATAAGCTGCACACAGACTACTTTTCATTGTGTCAAAGTGTCATTTTGTCAGTGTTGTCCCATGAAAAGATATACTTAAATATCTGCAGAAATGTGAGGGGTGTACTCACTTTTGTGATACACTGTACATATGCAAATGAGGATGGGTCACATGAAAAAGAGAAAGTCAAAAAAACATGGTAGAACCTCCCAAAATCGAGTGTAATGGAAGTGTTTGACACCCTAAACTGAAATACACATTTTTTTTAATGCATTTTCTTCCCATTTTCCTCCCGATTTAGCGCACTCAATTTTGTCTTCCGCTGCTGAGAGATACCAGACTGCATCCGAGGAGAGCACGTCGCTGTACACACCGCTGCACAGGTGTCTCTTCCACCAATCAGGGTCCTTACACAGCGTATGAAGACCCACCCACCCACCCACCCACCCACACATAGTCCGGCCTTCAATTAGTATCTGCTGCAGGCACTGCCAATTATTCCCGCTAGATGGAGCCCAGCCGACCGGTGGCAACGGAATATCCCGCTGCGCCACCTGGGCGCCTTGGAATACCATTTTAAGGTAGGATTAATTCACTGTATTTATTTATCAATCAGACTATTTAAAATTAAAATTAATCTGGCAGTTCTGATCATAATGGCCTCAACCCATTGGGTTCAATTATAGATTGAATGAATCCTATCATACACTATCATGATGATCAGCTTTTTTAATTATATAGTTCAAGTTATAGTTTATATAGTTCAAGTCTTCCAGCTACATCCTTTGCTAATATGTGTTCAAAAATATGCCTTCAGATTTGTGGCAACAGTTTAAGAAAGTTCCTCTTCTGTTGTAGATCTGTTTATTGAAGTCAAGATGTGGATTCAAACTCTTCTAAAATTGTGATGCCGGACTTGTGACTTGAGCTTGAGATTACTTTATTTGCTTCACATGTGCACAAAGGCTTTACAAGGGCTATAAACATATAGTTTGACAGGTTTGTTGAGAATGGACAAGAGTGGCCTTCACTGCCCTAACCTCCGCCTCATTAAACACCTTTGAGATGATTCAAAACCTGGTGAGCTCTCTACATACAGTAGACAGCATTTTAAGTCATTGTATGTATTGTATTGTATTAATGCGGCCTACTGATGTGCCTTAATTCTTAACGATATTCTGATTGAATAATGAGGAATCATCCAGTGCTTCCTTAGCAGTGAAGGCAATCCCAGAATTCAGTGTGGCACAACTCTTATCACAAAAAATTACAAATATGGCAGAGCAACATGGATAAGTTCTCTTCAAATGTAAATAAATTCTCATTGATTTCATTGTATAAAGGTGAACAAGTGTCATTTATTTGCAAACTGGGCTCGTCAGTGACAATTTAGCTGTTTTTGGTACACAGAGGGAGAGGTTGTGGCATCTCAGCCCATAGCCTAAGGCTAACTGTGTTAGCTTTGTAAGCGAAAACTGTGGTGACAGCTGCCTAATTAGTGCGTCAGAATAATCAGCCTTATGAGTTTGATGTCTTATTAGAATCCTCTCTATTTAGGCAGCTGGGAGCTCACTAGGTTTTCAGACAGACCGATTGATAATGCTCATTAATGGTGTTTTGACTAAATGGATACAAAGTTTTACATACACAAAGCCATATTACTGTATTTGCTATAGTTTTGGAATGAGATGTCCAACAAGCTCATGGTGTGGTGTCCATTAGAGTAAAAGCTATGACACTACTCTGTAAACACACCATTTAATGTTGCTTCTACCACATCTTTATTTTAAAAATCAAATTAATGAATGAATTCATGTTTAGTCCTGAGATGGTTGATTATATTTGTTATTTTATTGTAGGGTATTTCTTACCTTGTTTTTAGGAAAAGCATGCAGAGGTATGCAGTACCAGCCACAGTTTTAATTACAACCCCAAATCAGAAAAAATTGGGACAGCATGGAAAATGCAAATAATTAAAAAACGCAGAGTTTCCTAGATTTACATTGACTTTTATTTGATTGCAGACAGGATGAACCTGAGATATTTCATGGTTTGTCTGGTCAACTTCATTTCATTTATTAATAAACGTCCATTCCTGCATTTCAGGCCTGCAACACATTAAAAAAAATTACCAAAGACATCCATTTTTCCAAAAAAGACCTGGAATGCTGATTTATCTGACCACAATACATGTTTCCACTGTGTGATGGTCCATCCTAGATGCCTCCGAGCCCAGAGAAGTCGATGCTGCCTCTGGACGTGGTTAACATAAGGCTTCTTTTTTTGCACAGTAAAGTTTTAAGTGGCATTTGTGCATGTAACTCTGTATTGTAGTGCTTGACAAAGGTTTGCCAAAGTAATTCCTTGCCTATGTGGTTAAATCAGCTATTGTTGAGTGGTAGTTTTTGATGCAGTGCCATCTGAGGGTTTGAAGATCCACAGGCGTTCAGCTTAAGCTTGTGCCCTTGGCCTTTACACACTGAAATTCCTCCTGATTCCTTATATTGTTTAATGATATTATGCACTGTAGAGGGAGAAATATGCAAATTCCTTCCAATCTTTCTTTGAGGTACATTGTTTTTAAACATTTCAATCATTTTCTCATGCATTTGTTGACAAACTGGAGATCCTCTGATCTGAACCTCGCTTTGTGCACTGTCATGCTGGAATGGGAAAATATTTTTTTTTTACACCTATTAATAATATAGGTGTGGCTGGAATGACTGAAGTTAATAATCAGTATCAGATCTGAGTATTTTAGAATGATCTGTTTTACTGCCAAAGCCGATCAGCAGATCCTGCCTACCCAAGTGTGTGCTTTTGAACTTTTGAGGTCAGAGTGTGTGTGTTTGCGTTGTGGGAGCAACATGTTTCTCATGTTGGTAGGGGAACATGACACGCAGGTAGAGCAGCTTTTAGGTACAGAACAGCCACAAGACGACACAACTATCACTGAACCAAATCTTAAAGAGTTTCAGAACATGACAAAACAAATGTGTGAGGAAAGTAATAGTGAGAAGAAGGGTAACCTTTGGGAGAAAGGAAGTTTGCTAACTTGAAAAAGCTGGCAGCAGGACACCAATAGCTTTTATCACCCCAGCGAGAGAATGTGTGTGTGAGAGTGTGTGTGTGTGTGTGTGTGCAATGTTGGGCATGTAGTAAATCTGTTTTTTTATTTAACATTGTAGAGTAATTAGGTTGTAGTGCTGTTAGTGTTTAAGTAGTGTAGCTTGGAATGAGTGGTTCTATGAATACAGCATTGTTTTATTTTTATAACAAGCATAATTTCTAGAGTTCAATCCAAGCCACCAGTTTGAGTTGATAGTGTTTGAATAAAATGCTCAAACCCTTTCAACAGTCACTGTTTTGCCTTGCCTCAACTAAAAAATTAAATGTTATATATACACATTTTACCGTACATCATCATCATTAAAATAATATTAAAAATAATAATTAGAACAATAATACAAAGGCAACATTGTTCAAAATTAACCATTAAAAAGAAACACCAAAGTAGAAAGTGACCCCTAGTAAGGCAGCAGACGAATTTGGACACTAGTTTGCTGGGTGGGAAAAGACTGGACTAAAAAGTGGGTGCGGTCTTCGTACTGTGTAAAGATCCTGGTTAATATCCTGAGGCACCTGTACAGAAGTGAAGGAATGCAGAGATCAGTGTGTGACTCTCCATGTGCAAGAATGGCCTCACATGCGAATCCACTAAATATGGGCGAACAAGAGGGGGTTGGTGGACTGTGTATGGTCGGAGGGAGTGTGTGTTAGTCAAATATACCCACCTCAGAAGCAGTCGGGGTCTCCAGTAGTGAAAGACTAATCAGCTACAATAAAATTGGGAGAAAAAGGGAGAAAATGCATAAATAGAAAAAAAGTGATCAGTTCGCTCATTTAAAACTCCATAGAGCTTCCTTTTTCTAATAACAGGCATCAGTCTATTTGGTTATACCTCTACCAGCTTTGCACACCTACATTGGAAAATATTTGCACTTGTTTTTTGCATAATTGTTCACATTTAGCCAAACACAATGCTGCCACCACCATATTTCACAGTAGGGATGATGTATCGGGTGTGTGTGTGTGTTTGGTTCCAGCAGTTCCTAATTCATTGTAGATACTGTAAACACTCAAGTAATACGCGCATCAATATTAATATTAACTTTCTTTGTTCATTTAATCAGTGGCAAACTTCAGTCATGCTTTAAGGTGTCAACTGAAGAGCCCATGTTGATTTAAAACTTGCTTGACTGTAGACGATGTTGCCCAAACCATCTGTAATTCATAGCAGATCTGTTTTGGGGGATTTTGAATATACACTGATCAGCCATAACATTAAAACCACCTCCTTGTTTCTAATCTCACTGTCCATTTTATCAGCTCCACTTACCATATAGAAGCACTTTGCAGTTCTACAATTACTGACTGCAGTCCATCTGTTTCTATGCATGCTTTGTTAGCCCACTTTCATGCTGTTCTTTAATGGTCAGGACTCTCCCAGGACCACTACAGAGCAGGTATTATTTGGGTGGTGGATCATTCTCAGCACTGCAGTGACACTGACATGGTGGTGGTGTGTTATTGTGTGTTGTGCTGGTTTGAGTGGATAAGAGTTTTTAAACACCTCAATGTCCCTGCTGAACTGAGAATAGTCCACCAACCAAAAATATAAGCTGCCAACAGTGTGACCTGTGACCTCTGATGAAGGTGATGAAGGTGACCAACTCAAACAGCAGCAATAGATGAGCGATCGTCTCTGACTTTACATCTACAAGGGGGACCAACTAGGTAGGAGTGTCTAATAGAGTGGACAGTGAGTGGACACTGTATTTAAAAACTCCAGCAGCGCTGCTGTGTCTGATCCACTCATACCAGCATAACACACACTAACACACCACCACCATGTCATTGTCACTGCAGTGCTGAGAATCATCCACCACCTAAATAATACCTGCTCTGTGGCGGTCCTGGCCATTGAAGAACAGAGTGAAAGCAGGCTAAAAGAAGTATGTAGAGAAATAAATGGACTACAGTCAGTAATTGTAGAACTACAAAGTGTATAGTAATGGTCCATTACACAATTATTGAAACAACTAGCTCCCTGAAACATCACTTAAAGAGGGAAGGTCCAAAAACAAACTGGGCTTAAGAAACTCATTTACATTTTCTGCATTTAGCAGACACTTAAATCCAAAGTGACTTACAGTACTGTGACAGTATACAGTCTAAGCAATTGAGGATTAAGGGCCTTGCTTAAGGTCCCAACAGTGGTAACCTGGTAGTTGTGGGGCTTGAACTAGCGACCTTTCGATTACTAGTCCAGTACCTTAACCTCTAGGCTACAACCGCCTTACCCATATCACAAATCACCCTTACACAGCAGAGTGTGTAGCAAAACTAAGAGGCTGGACTGTGCCTGGAGCTAAAGCGGCCCTAATGCTGATACCATTACTCATCATGTTTTTATTAACACTGGAGAATTCAATGACAAGGACTTGAGTGATTGCTGGCAACCATTCTATTGAGTGTAATAGCACGTTATGTTTAGCTCTTTGAGAATTACTCTAACAATGTCATGTGAAGCAGGCCAGGCCTGAAAAAAGGTTTGCAATTCATATTTGAGTAAGGCACGGCCAGGTTGCGTTGCTTTATGGTGGTTTTTCAGGCTCTGTTGATTGATCATGTGCTTTGTTAAATCTTTGTGTGGAGATCAAATATCCCTGATGTTTCGTCGACAATTTTGGTTCCAAAAGCTGAACATTTTGCTTAGTATAATTTAAGTCACTTGGGTGAATTAGGTTTTAGTATCAATCCATGTTTAGTGAGATGTTACAACCCCAAATCATAAAAAGTTGGGACAGTATGGAAAATGCAAATAAAATAAAAACACAGAGTTCCTTACATTTACTTTGACTTTTATTTGATTGCAGACAGTTTAAACCCGAGATATTTCATGATTTCTCTGCTCAACTTCATTTTATTTGTTAATATACCTCCTTTCCTGCATTTCAGGCCTGCAAAACATTCCAAAAACAGTTGGGTTGGTGGTAATTTATGGGTAGTAATGAGGTGAAAAAACTAAACAATAATGTGATTCCAAACAGGTGATGTCAACAGGTGATTGTAATCATGGTTTGGTACAAAAGCAGCATCCAGGAAAGGCTGAGACTTTGATGAGCAAAGATGATCAGAGTCAATAATAGTTTGTCAATAAATGTGTGAGAAAATGATTGAAATATTTAAAAACAATGAACCTCAAAGAAAGATTGGAAGTGATTTGAATATTTCTCCCTCTACGGTGCATAATATCATTAAACGATTTAAGGAATTGGGAGGAATTTCAGTGTGTAAAGGCCAAGGGTGCAAGCTTAAACTGAACGCTCGTGATCTTTGATCCCTCAGACGGCCCTGCATCAAGAACCAGCACTCAACAATACCTGATATAACCACATGGGTGAGGGATTACTTTGGCAAACCTTTGTCAAGCACTACAATACAGAGTTACATGCACAAATGCCACTTTAAACTTTACTGTGCAAAACAGAAGCCTTATGTTAACCATGTCCAGAAGCAGCGTCACCTCTCTGGG